>NW_009225026.1:66027-83317 GCF_000690835.1 Fulmarus glacialis
AGCAGGAGAGGTGACAGGGGAGAAGATGGGAAAACAGCATCCTGGTTTCCAAATGTTGTTCCTTGAGCTGCAGCCCTAAAATGGTCTTGGTGTACTCACACCCTGGGTTAAGAGAGACCTTACTGGTTTCATTTGCTAATCCTGGCAGCAAGGCTTCCTGATGCCTGTTTCTACTTCCCACTGTTGAAATGGCTCATGGTTGGTCAGCTTTGGAGCAAATGGCTTCCCTTAACGCAAAGCTACTAAGCACCTGGGGACATCTCCTGCTTCTCCTGATGACAGCAGGACCATTACCTTCATTTTGCTGCAATCAGCCGCTCCACTTCAAAGTGGCTGGAAACATCAGCATCCTGTGTTGGTATTGCTTCACAGGCACTTTGCATTGATATGAATGGCTCCACAATGGTGAACTGATATGTAGGTGAGGCTGTTAAAATTATTTAGTGTAAGCTAGTAAGCAGAGCTACCGGAGAATTAAGTCTTCCAGAATAGTTCTTCCAGAAAAGCTCGCCGCATGAACATTCAGGTCCAGAATAAAAGGCTGCTTAATTCTGGAATAATTACTCTAATTATTTTCAATGACTCCTTTCTCAAATTTTGTGAAGTGCCTGAAAATTTTGCATGTCCCTGTCACCCCGATGAGATCACACTGTTTCACAAAATTCAGAGTAGATGAAGTTACTGACTCCCCCAGGCAGCCTGCTTATTTTTTAATCCATTTATAGTGTTTTGATTCCATGGTGATAAGGACTTTATAAATGCTAATTGATAAATGAGATAGAGTTTATATTGGCTCATACAGGGCAGAAATAGTCAAATGCATACAAAATTGCTATTATTTAAGAACTCGACAAGACTTTCCATTCTGAAGTCGATGCAGTGAATAAACTCGGGGAAAATACGTCCTTCGACGTGTCAACAGTGAATGCTGTGAGCATCTGGGTTCGCAGGCTCACACCATCCTGGTGAGGGTGGATGGCTGGGAAACCACCGAGGAATCGAGAAACAGCTGTCAGATGTCTCATAATTAGTATGGGCAGCATCACAGGCTTTAATCTTTCCTTCTCCTTCCCCTGCAAGGATCAGGCCAGCCCAGGGGTCATCCAGGCACTAGCTTGGGAAGGGGAAAAACTCTGGTTCAACTCACCATATGGACAAGCTGCCTTCGAAGGAGGTATCTGGGGCTTTAGCTTCAGACACTCAAAGGTGCTTCGTTTACTACAGTGAGACTAACAGGATTCTGGGAGTTTTTTAAACTATTTTTACTTCTCTGCTGTTTTATTTTCTCTGAAACACATTGCCTGCTTTAACTCCCACTAAGTTCATGGGCACCCTAGAAGGAAGCCAGCCTGCCCTCGAGAGGTGTGTGCTGCTCCTGAAGGAAATGGATGGCTTATATTGCCGGCTCACCAGAAACCATGTTTATAGTCAGAAAAATATGCAAAATTTATACAAACTATTGCAGGCTTGCTCAGTGCTTTAATGGAAGAGCCTGCAAGTTTATGAAACAAATATGCAAAATGAAAAAACATCATCTCTGTCATACCTGGAGGCTCTGGCTCCATGTCTTACAGGTTTTGATGGTCTTTTCTCCAAATCCCTCCAGCCAGCAGCACCGACCAGAGATTGCAACCCCCTGGTCCTCGCTCAGCGAGGAGTGTGATGCTGTGACCCGGGATGGGCGGCATTGCAGAGCCCCAGCATTGCACGGATGCTCCCAGCACCGGAGCCCTCAGTCTCTGGGAAGCACCAGCATCGGTACCCCAGGGAGCCTGGGAGGCAACCAGCCTGCAGAGCCTTTGTAAGGCTTCCTTCCTTTTCCCTTTTATTGTCTAGCCAAGCCTAGCTGTCTCTTAAGTCCATGTGAACAAAGACTCTCTGATGCTGGAGCATGTCAGCAGAAGTATACATCAGTCCATTTTTTCCTATCTGTGGGGAATGCAGTGCTCTCTGCCTTGTTTTCTCTCTCTCGTTCTGGTCCTGCACCAGGCGACAGATACTGGTAATTAATTGCCTTGGTCGCTTTTTAGCTGCAGTCTCTTGCTGGAGCCACAGCATAAAAAATAGAAGGTAAATTCATGTCTTAGTCCCGTCGTACAATTCTCTTTCTCTGCAAGATACGGTCTGAGCACAACATGCGTAGCAGCCTCCAGACGTCGGGCTGGGGAGCCAGAATGGCGCTGCTGCTATTTTTGCCAAATGCTGACATTAGTCACACTAAAAAGGAAAAGCTACCTCTCACCTCACTGTAAAATCTAGCAGGATGCTCAGCACCCAGACCTGACCCAGCACACCCAGGAGGGTGCTCCCTGCCTTTGGCTGGGGGTAGCAGGGGTCTGACCGCAGCACAGCCAACGCGGACCAGGGTGTCCACTGTAAAAACAGCCACTTTCCTGCTCAGTGGGTGTGGGGCTGCGCTTCCTGATGCTCCGCTTGCCCCACTGAAAAAAGGGAGTGACGGCAGCCTCACGGCGAGGCACAGCACCACGTACAGGGTTATGCAGAGCAGCAGTGTGGGAATGGCACACTGAGGGTCAATGCCAAGACCAACAGCCAGGCAGATGGACAGAAGACCTTATATTTCCAAAAATCAAGGGTGAAACTTCTGGTTTCACCTCCCAGTGAGTCCCTGAAGATTTAGTCTATGGTGAAGTGTATTGCAGACATTTTATACATAACTGTAAGCACGGTAATAAAGCATGTTATATGAGTTACAAGACATAGTAATAAACAACCTCTGATGATCTATCAGTCTAAAAGACCCCATCAGGATTTATTAAAACTTCTGTTAATCATTTATACTTGCCTTTCTGTACCTAAAAGCCTGCGAGCAGGAAACTTCGAACAAAAAGCCAGCACAAAAAGCCACCTCGGGAAGACAGTTTATTACAAGCCCTGTAGTCACTAGCAGCAAAGATACATGTGCATTTTAATGGGCATGAGTTTGCTGTAAAGAGTTTTCTGCAGTGTCCGTGTAGGTCAGGAGGGAGAAGCAGCCACCATCAGCATGCAGGGAGGGTATCGATGCACACCCACTGCAAATGCAGCCCACCTCCCGCCTGCAGACGTGACATCCCCAACACCCGCTGATGCTCCAGCGGCTGCATCAGAAGAAGCAGAACCGGTCATCTTCACCTTGTTTGTTTACAGAAATTGCTAAAACTACTGCTGTTAATAGGATCTGGGGAAGAGCCACACGCAGCAATTATCCAGGCTTACTGCAATTGACTAAAGTTGTCCAAAAATCACCAAGACAAAGAAAATCTCCCCCTGCCATTAATCTTCTTGTAAACTAGACAAGATCTCACAAAGTATATTCCCATGACCGTGTGGCTCTGCACTGTCACTCAAAGACTGAATAATTGTAAACAGTCCATTAAATTCCAGATTATATCACCGCTGTCATTTTCAGAGGTCTTTACGCTGTTTACATTGCTGAAAGTAGAGACACGCCAGGAGAAAAAAATCAGCTGGGAACAGACTTTGGCCTGGAGTCCTTCCAGTGGCACCTGAAAGGTGTGGTTTGAAGTCTCCACGCAAGCACTGCTTCTTGCATAAAGCTATGCACTTTGCTACCTGCAGGCTGAGCAGATCAGTGGGCATTTGCTCACCCCAAAATGCAGTGAGACAAACCAACAGAACCAGCAGAGTAGCACTAGCAGCTGTGTAAGAAAACATATCTGATCAAGAGTTATTCTTTGGCCAGGTCTCTACACAAATACCAAGCTGGGAATGGGAGACTGATGCAGCTACCAAGAAACTTCTTCATGGCATCTACTGAAATGAGCTGCCAAAGTCTGGCAGAGACTGCTCAGACCAAGCAAATGCACTTTCTCAGGAGAAAGTGCCAGCCCATAGGTTTTGCCTGGAAAGGAGGCATCAGGTAGATGCATGGTCAATCTGGTGCAAGAGCACTCCAGCAAAGAGACGTTGAAACTCAAGTTGAAGACAGTGATAAAACAAAGAGTTACACTTTTGAAGGGCCTGAAAATACAGTGAAATATTACTAAAGAAGTAAGTGTTAGCCTTGCAAAGGAAATACCAAATGTCCTTTCTGGCAGGAGTTTTGGTCACGATATAACTGAAGATCTCCCAGAAACCTCAAATTATGAAATATTTGTTTTGAGGAACAGATGACATCCAAAGCAATATTAGAGGAAAATCAGATCCTCTGCTGATTTTCTCTCTTGCCATCCCAGGTGGAGAGCAGCAGGCTTGCCAATATTGATTTAGCAGGAAGGACCTCAGATGTACTTGAGGGTTTGCTTGGCAAAGGTTTTTTTTCCTCTGATTTTGACGTAATATGTACTCAAGTGCAAGCAATCTGCATTAGGTAGAGGTCTGGCAGCTTCCCTTCACTCCTACCCTGGCAAAAGCTGATTTTTGCAAGTATCTGCTAGTAGCCAGAGCTGATGGCTTGTAGGTGAAAACGGATGCTGTTTTCAGGGGATCTGCCTCTGCCCACAGCATTGCATGAAGGCTAAATCCCATCACAAGCGCCACATAAGGTTTCCTTCTTCCCCAGGACTGCTGAGTATGGAATTTCATTGAATGAGCAGCTGCACTCCCCTGCACGGTGGGTGGTAGGTCCTTTGCGGTTGTGGTGAGTCCCACCAGGATGTGGGAGACTGCAAGAACATGCGTGCCATTGTTTGTATAGGTCTTGCTCTGAACAGGGGACTCTCACGCCGTGACTCAGCCCAGGGCTGCCACCGTGAACAGAGGAGCATTGGTGGAGCTGAATCCAGCAAGGTGCCCCATGGCACAAGGAGCGAGGAAACCTCCTGCAGCCACTGCAGACCAGGAAGACCTGGATGCAGGGGTGCTGACGTCCCTCCTTGGTTCAGTCTGCATGGAGGTGCCCGCCACATTGGAGGGCATGTGCTGCTTCTTACAGGGAGTGCAGCCAGTGCCTCCTTGGGATGAAGGGCCCTGTGGTGTCTTCCAAGTACCCAGGTGTCTCCATCACAGTTGGAGCAGAGAAAGAGTCATCTCTGCCTGATGGAGAGGACCAGATTTGCAGCCAAAGCCACTTGGAAACCATTGAGCTCTCGAGATCCTTATCCCAAACAACTTTGCAATAGCTACTGCCCTGTCTTAGGAAACTCATGATGTCTGCTTGTGAGAGCTCCTTGCTTTTCTGTTCCCTTCCCCATGGGAACCGCCTTCTTCCCTGGGGTGAGTGGGCTGCTGCAGCTGGCCAGATGTGCAGGTGTGTGCTGTTTCTCTGCAGTTCATGCCTGCCCCTGTACATCCCAGGATTTTCTTGGCGTGGTGCTGCATTGCAAATCTGCATTAGGAGTATGGCATTAGCGCTGCAGCTCCGTGGGAAGTGCGAGTGCTCCAATTCCCCCAGCGATTAGTGGGTGACAGTGCTGATAAATCAACTGTTTTATCATAAACATGTGCACTCAGCATTAACTCTAGATGCGCCCAGCTCTGGGTGAAGAGATTATTATTCACCAGGAAAGAGACAGCCTGCAACAGGGAGATCCTCGGCAAATCCCTCTGAGGAGCTGCCATGTCCCTGGCTCATGCACGTGCACACACATGTGTGCCCGGCCATATGACGACACCAACACGTACATACAGCATAACCTGCGTGTGCCCACACACACCCGCATACACAGAAAAGACACACACACCTCCCCACGTGGGCTTCGCGTACGGCCAGGCACCCCATGCATCTGTGCAGATACACACGGAGATGCCTCAGCAAGGGAGAAATCCCAGCTCTTCCCTGCTGCATTTCCAATTGCGTGGTCCTTAGAGCTGCTGTGTTACGTGCCAGGCCCCCGAGCAGCTGACTGAGAGGGCAGCAAGCGCTCAGCAGCCCAGTGCCTTCTTCATGCCACCATCCCTGGGAGTGGTGAGCATGATTTTCCTCTGCAAGATAGGGCGGCCAGTGTGCATTGCCCTTCTTGGTTTCCAACCTATCTGACTGCACCCAGCTTGTAGGACTGACTGTCAACCAGCTTTTTTCAGAGTCACAGCTGCGCACCGAGCTTTGCAAAATCCCTTGCAGCTGGGAGCAAAGCTGAGGACAGGGAGTAAGCACTGGCCTTTATCTGCTCCGCTTCTCCGTGTCAGGACATGATGACTTGAGACACACGCTCATGTAGAGCAGGAGGGCTCCCGGTGGGCCAATACTGAAGCAAGCTTTGGCGGTCCCGAAGCTGTGCTGCCGTCGCTGATGGGGACACTTCCATGCATCACCACTGGGTTTGCAGAGCAGAGCTTTGCTGCAGCCTGGGCAGTTTGGGGTACTCAACCCAGGCTTGGGCCAGGAACAAAGAGCGGTGGAGAAAGGGACACCAAAGTCATTGGGATGCAGCAGAGCCTGCAGCCACGTAGGAGCTTCAGATAACAGATGCAGGGAGCTGCGGTACCAGGTACCAGTTACCCAGGAGCCTGCCTCAAGGCTGAGGGCCACCGCAGGCATGTCCCCTGACCTCCCTGCACACAACCTCCCGTGTCTGGGGCAGGGGACCACGGCGGGAACCAAGGTGACAGCCCAGGGGCCCATAAATCACCACATCTCTCTGTGCATTGTGGCAACTCCTCATTTAGTGTATGTATGTATTTGTGTATTCCTTCTGACATTTTTATTATTATGAGATAGTTCCCCTGAAGGGGGATGAATAATGAAAATGCAGCCTTTGGATGTAGGAAAGTAGGGAGGCAGAGAGTAACTGCTCTGCCTAAGGACACCTCGCTGCAGTGCACGTCCCCTTCTCACACACCGCTGTGACCAGCGCCGGCTCCTGACGCCTCCCTGCCCAGAGCCAGCACCACATCCACCCTCCCCTCCTTCCACGAAAGGCCGGCACATCACGTCTGCCCTTCCCTCGCCATCGCTCCAGTAAGCTCCGGTGTCTCTTCTCCTGCCTCCAGACCCTGCTACCAGCACCTCTGAAAGGTGCTGATGAGCATTCGGTCTCCTCTGCTGACCCTCCTGCCCAAGCACCTGATGTTGCATTGAGGACACGGAGCGGGGCAAGGGGACTGCTTTGCAGGCTGCCAGAGGTGGTGTTTGCCAAGGGGGTGTTTTTGAGGGCGAGGAGTGGAGGTGTGATGTGACATCCCGCCAAGGTATCCTGTGTGGATTGCTCTGAAGCCTTGAAAAGCTGCAAGCACGTGAGAGCAGCGTGGCTGTGCTCACACTCAGGGCTAGGGTAGGCTCTGCTGTGGGCAGACGTGGGGTTGTAGGGTGAGCAGGGGGAATAGCTGCCCCCCATCAGCTGCTGTTGGGGGAATCTCCCCTCAGGCACTGTGAATGGGAGCACTGTGAATGCCATGGGCTGGGTTTGGAGGTCAGAAAAAATCAACAGTATTGGTTTCCGTGGCAACCCTGCCATGGAGCTGCAGGAGAGCGCCATGGCCCCCATCACCGCAGATGTGTGGGAAGGCCCTGCCTCCGTGATGGTTTCTAGACAAAATGATGTCCCCATCATTGCATGGCACCAGGCGAGAGGCTGGAGACCTGTGGGCTGGAGCTGGCTCCACAGAGGAGGGGACGTGGGGCTGGAGCCACCCATCCCATCCCATCCCATCCCATCCCATCCCATCCCATCCCATCCTGTCCTGTCCTGTCCCATCCCATGTGCCAAACCCACAGCCCACACCCCCCTCGCAGGGCAGGATGCTGCTTTTTTTTAGTGGGGCTCCTCTTTCTCCACCATGCACCCCAGGGGCAAATGACTTGCAGGGGGATTCAAAGCCTGTGGACCTTCCTGGGGTAGCTGGGATGGATGGAGGGGGGTGCTGTGAAATCCTGCGGGCACGGAGATCAATAGCACAACATAAAGCCATTCATATCACTATAAAGGGAGCATAGAAACTAGAATTAGTTACACTAAAATGTCTGTTGCGGAGTATTAATTGGGTTACTAAATATGTCACTGTGAATGTATTTTATAGGCAACATAAATTTCTGTATTAATAAGGAGCATTTCTGGTCCTCTCTGTGGTTGCCCATCACGGCGTAAGCTCTGCCGGCACAGGGCTCCCCTGGCCTGGCGTGCACGGGGCATCTGGCAGGCGATGCTGCCAGGCTCCTTTGGTGCCACATCCCTGGCAAGCCTGCACTGTGCTTGCCAGGGGTGTCCTGACGAAAACACCCTCTGTCCTCCCGCAGGGAACAGAGGCACAGCTCAGCCCCGGGGCCGGGAACTGTGGCAGGTCAGAATCTGGCCCCCTCCCTCACTGGGACGAGGGGAGAAGGTCTCGGGGTGATAAGCCACGTCCCCTTTGCAGGGGATGCACAAGGGATCTGAAGGGGCTTTGGGGTTTCCCCACAGGGCTCTGCTGCCATGCAGCAGGGTGCACAGCCCAGGATGCTGTGCACTGCCTGCACGTGCAGGGTACACCGGTACAATGGGACTGGGCAGGGGTTGTGGTCCCCGAGCATCTTGTTTGGGCTCTGGGCTGCTGGGCTGGGCCCTTCGGGGACAGTGGCTGAACGTCAACGTACCACCAAAGATCCAGCCATCCAGGTATACAAGCACGGGGTGTAGTTCTGGACCTCACGCGGTTGCTTAGCTCTGTTTTTCCCATTTCAGCGCTGCTCCCCCTTTCCCTGTACGTCTGCTGATACCAAATGCTTCTTTAAACAGAGAAATTCAGCTTTCCGGTTGCTTCAGATTATTTTTTGTTCTTGCAGTGAAAAAGTTTTTTAAAAAAAAAAAAAAAAGATGTAAGCCTTCCCAGAAATGTGAGCTCCTGCCTCCGTGCTGCCCAAGGGGCTCCCGCCGGCACTCGCGCCGGCAGTTGGAGAGTTGAATCTCATCTGTAAGTCACCCTGCCCGTGGCTGTTGTAGGGTGGTCACAGAAGGGAAGCAATCCTGGTTTTACATGAAATATTTAACTGTATCTAAGTTACAGCTGGCATACATCCATTGCAAACAAACATCCGTGGAAGATCTGAACTGTCAGTAAATGCCTATGAAATGCCTATGAAAAGAAGGGAGAAAAACACAGCTTTCAACATTAAAATATCTCTGCAACTTGCTCCTTTTAGTTTAAAGAGTCTCTAAGGGCAAGTCTTTGACCCTCCAGCCCTGTTGCTGGGAACCATTTTGGACAAGCACATATTGAAAGGGCAGTTATTGAATTGGTGATGCTTGATTTTGATTTTTTTTGGTTTTTTTTTTGGTGAGGCAAACGAAGACAGAAGCAAATAGACATGAAGAAAGAAAAGGGCACAGAGAAAAAGGTAAAAATATAATTTCCCATATACTTTGGCTTAGTTGCTGAAAAATGTCAAGCCTACAACCTGCTTTTGTTTCAGATTTGAGAGGAAAGCTTTGGCAGAGGGCTGGCAGCAGCCAGCGAGTTTACCATGGGATCCAAGCCAGGCACTTCTTAGGGAGGCAAATGAGATGACAGGAGGAAGCACAGGAGATAGTCTGTGGATGAGGGTGGTGCACACAATGTGGGGCTGGCAGCGGGGACTCCAGATACACAACGCTTACCTTGTGCCAAGACGGTCACCCCAGTAGAGAAGGGGATGTCACTGGGACACTGGTCTCGACCCAGAGGTTGGACTGTTCCCCGTTCAGAAATCCCTGCTCCCGAGCCATGTGTATGTCTATATAGAGGATTCATCTTTCTTTTGCTTCAATGCTAGTGACTCATACAGAGCTTGAGAAGAAAAAAAAAGTATTCCTAAACATTGTTATTTTGGGTTCATGAAAAACAGATTGTTCACTAGGTAACAAGAGAACAACTTGCCAGACACATGTAGAGGTCACGAAGACTGTGATTCATCTTACTAATCTAGCAGGTATCTAGAGCCATTTTAAATGTCTTTATGCTTGGCAGTGATTCACATCAACTGCTCCCAAGCACCTTTCCAAAAATGCAAGATTTCTTTGCTCCTCTGTGATTGTGAGAGTTGTTCACACAAGGTGAGGAGAAAGCAGTCAAGCACTTGCCAGATAACCATGTGCCTCACCTGAAGACAAGAGGATTCAGACAAATCTGCATTTAGTATCTGCACTCAGATAGCAAAATAAGAACACATTGCCACCCCGTGCATGTGCACATAGCAGAACTCCGTGATGGATCTCCTATTTGCGTCCGAGTGACTACCTTCCACCTCCAACATCTCTGCAGCCTTCATGCACAGCTGGACCAGAAGCATCTCCAGGAGGCTTCTCTGGAAGGCACCTCCAGAACGAGACCCCAGGAGAGCAGTAAAGCTTCTTCACGTAGGCTGACCGCATATATGCAGGTCTTCATCTCTGGGGTGGTGGCAGGATGTTGGGAGAAAGCAGGAGAGATGCTCAGGGAGTCTGTGGAAACCTGAGGCCGGATGAGCATAGGATAAGATGAGGTCCTCTAGAGAGGAACTGGTGTGCAGTTTAAAGCTGGGAACTTCAGATTCAGACTACAGTCAGTGGGAGTGGGTAGATGGGGCATGAGTGGGAGATCAGTCAGTGGATGGGCTACAGAGCAGGGAGAGGGCAGGTGGGATCATGTAGGCTGCTTGGAGAGGTGGAGAAAAGACCATCGTATTCCCTCCCACATCACACGTGGTGCTTGGAGGAGTGGAGGAAAAGAAGGCGGCTGCTGAGACACCACCAGCTTCCTTGGCATCACCAACATGTCCCATGTCGCAGGTTATTGCCTCAGCATAGAAGTGCCTGTGGGACCTTCTTCAGGACCATGCACTCCCACCACTTCCCTGGTCTGCACATGAGATTGAGGGGTGCAGGGTAATGTCATCATTCACTTTTTCACATGGGTAGAGGGGGCCTGGCAGATGATAAAGAGATCCTTCCAAGAGAAGGTCCACTGGCAGATCAGATGCTGAAAATAGAGGTCGAACAGGGTCTTGGTAGGCAGGGTCTTTTGCAGCTGAGAGGTGTATGCAAGAGCAGGGAAAGGGAGATGGGCTGGCAGGCAGGGAGCATGTTTCAGCAGGCAGGCATGTAGGTGTCCTGGTAAAGTCTTGGAGAGCTGCACTGTGCCAGCCAACCCTCTGCCACCTCCATAGGCTGGGATTTAGTCATCTGTATTGTCAAGACAGTGTTTGGGACAGATCTAACCTAAATAGGGACATCTGGTTTTAGTCAGAGAAATCGCACCCTCTCTGCTATCTTATTATTAAGGAAACCAACGCAGGTTAAATTCACAGAAAAAATGAACCAGTTCTTTCAAACTGCTTTTATCTGGAAAAGCATGGGTCGCATTGCCATTTGTATTCCGGGGAAGAGATCTTCAGCCTGAGCTTTAATGTCAACACATTGAATTAAAGGGTTTTTCATTAGTTACAAGGAAGGTGAAAATCATCTTCTGCTGAAATGTGATTTGCAGCAGTGAGCTGCGGGGAGATGATTGTGCCGTCTTATGCAACAGGTTTCTGCTCTTTCCCCATGAGTGTAAACAGGCAGGTCCTGACCCAGGAGATGGCAAGCTCAGAGCCAGGGCTTGCTTGAGCAGATGTAGCAGGTGGGAGGGCTTTCAGGTCTCCATCATCGCCAATCTCTGTCCCCCCAAAAAATGGTGCGTGGGAGTGCTCCATGTTCTTGGGTTCAGAGCTTGGCCATGTCTTGAGACTGGGGGACCAGATATTTTAACGTGACTTTGGAGTTGGGAAGCAGCTGGATAGCATCCCAGGGGCAGGACCCAGGGGCTAACTGGGTCCAGGATATATTGCTCATCACGTATCCCACGCCACGCACGTGGGGCATCAAAGGGTTGAGAATGAGGAGATGCAGGAGCAGAACAAGTTGCTTTTTGGCTTTTTTTGTGGACAGGCCTTTGAAGATTTCAACCAGCCAAAGTGGATTTAGGCAGTCAGGGTCAACCAAGATGGAGCTGAGGTTCAAGGACCAGTGCGTAGCTGATGGTTTTCTTCCCCCGCTGCAACAGAGGTAGGGCTCTTCGCAGCACTGAAACTGGGAGGAAGCGCAGGTGGGCTGAGGATGCAGGGATGTGTGCATGCATTCATTCAGCAAGCAAAAACACGTATACGCAGCTGCGTACACTCTATTTACACAATTTTACTAGGGTGTTTTTATTTTTTATTACGCTATAAAACAAGAATAAGTGATCAGAAACAAAAGAATTTAGTTATCAGCGGCCAAAAACAAGACAGAGAGAGAAGCATTGCAATAAATTGCACAGTCCGTAAAAAATTCCAGCGTATTAACAAAAGTGCTGCAGAGCAGACAACAGGTAATGATAAAGCTGAACCTAATTACTAAAGAAAAAATTTCTTTTAAAACACTGGGATATTCTCAGTTGAGAAACGTTGCTGATCTACAGTTTAGCTGGCTGGTTGAAATAATATCCGCATTAAAGTGAGGAAAAGCAGAAGCAAGCCTGAATTTGGCAACAAATCCTACCCAGGTCACGTTTAGGAAGCGGGAGTACCAAGGCCTTTCTTTTCCATCAGATCGCTCCGCATTGTTACCAGACCCTCTCAATACGCGGCTGACACCTCGTCCGGCCCAATTAAAGTAACTCACTAAATCTCTGCAAATGGGCTGCCTGCTGCAGCCCTTCTCCACAATCCCAGCATACCAAGCAATAAGTTCCTTCTTTTTTTCTGGCAGAGGCTATGAACCCACAACTATACGCCGGAGACACAAATTCTCAAAGCCTAAATGCAAAACTCTATAGGCTGCTCGGCTTAGCGCTTTGTTAGCAAAACCCAGATGAAAACGCGCTCAGACTGTCCCTTTTATCAATTTTCCCAGCCGATACAAGATGTGGAGGCTGACATCGAAACAATGTGCTAGTTAGAGGATTCAGAGCGCATTGACCAAGTCATTTTAGTTAATCAATTACCCATTCCATGGTCCTAATAGCTCTTTAGATCTCATTTCGCTTAGCGAAACTGCAAACTCAAGTGCTCAACTATACAATTTATTAATGAAAATTCACTTTATAGTAATTTTAAAAATTACGGAATGGAAAATAAAGATGATTAACAGTCCCTGCAAAGATTCAACAAATATATATAAGGTTTTAGAACTTCGTTGTGAATCAGTAAATCTAATCGATGACTAATAGTTACATTAGAATTAATATTAACATAGTAGTAACTTATTCTAATTATTGCATAACCTATTTTGGAGGGGTAATTTTTATATCCGCATGAGCTGTTGGTCTTTAATCTTTCATTAATTTCATTCATAGCCTTTTATTAATTTGCCAGTCAAGCTTTATATTTGAATTAAGGGCTCTGGGACTTGAACGTGTCAAGTCAACCAAACTATTTCAAAATCAAGATTTAGGAATTTAGACAGTTACTTAATTACTGTAAACACTAAGGTCATTCACAACTGCCTTCTCCTCATCATGATACTCATGGTCACACCCTTCTCATCAGTTTTGCTCCTTCTGCAGCCTTCATTTTTTCTAAGAATAGGTGCACCAGAAAAAAAGGTCTTGTAGGAAAAAAAAGAGAATATGGACTGTGAAATAAAGGACTGGTTTGCATTGCATGTGTTCTGCAAGTCACATCAAATTTGTAGCGCAGCTCTAATTGGTGCAGTTCTTAATTATCAAGGTATGTCTTTGCCAGTTTGTCTTTCAGATACGCAGAGGGACAGGTGGGTCCTCTCACGACGCAGCTGCAAAGCGCTGCTGAACTGTCTTGCGTTTGCTTTTTCCTCTGTGGCCGTCCATCACCAGCACTTGTGCACCTTCCCTGGCCCTGACTGCAGCCGTCCAGCACGCACCCAGGCAGCTCGTGGGTGCCGTCCGCCGCGGCACTGCTGTCTTTCTGCACCCAGGACCTCTTCTCTGCACGCCAACCCAGACACGGCCGTATTTGTCATATTTGTAAGTACAAGACAGTGTTAAGGCTATGTGTGGGACAAGGAAGAGGAAGAAAGTTATCAGACCAGGCAGGAATGACACTCCTATCTGCATTCAGGGGTTTCAAGCCCATGCATCTTTGTAATGTGCTACTTGTAATGCTACTATCTAGTGACCTTAATGCCCAGCTACTGCCTTGTGGATATGAATATCATGAATATCAAAGTTACTGTGGTGTTTACATGGAGTTAGAAAATTGATCCCATCCCACCCACAGGCACTAGCTTGTTTTCCAAGGTACATATCCTTGTTATTAGTAATTTATAGGCAGCATTTGGTATTGCAGACAGGGTGGGGCAAGGAGCAGCGGCAGGAATTGCTGTCAGCATAGTAAGATGCATATGTAACTGGGGGGCCTTGGGATGCTGTTACCTGGTCAACTCATACCGTGTAGGACCAAAATGATACCTTTCCTCTTGCACGCAGCCTTATCTTTCTTCCATTGGCTATAACAATTCTGCAGAGTCAAAACAACCTGCTGTTCAAGCTGCAAACTAACATCACCAAAAAACCATTTCATTTTCTGTTGAAGGCCAGCTGTGAAATGGCACCCTTAGATATGGGCAACTTGCTGTCTCAAATGCCTTTCTCACTTGTAGGTGAGAGAGCAAATGGCTTCTTTGAAACAGAAGACATCTCGGGCAGGAGTGAGGGCCTCTGACACAGCGGAGTTGGAGGCACAGAGTCCAACAGTGAGCAAATCTTGTTAAGACTGCCCATCCTAGCAGGGCTGCAAGTTGCCATGTAGCTCAGGTACAACCCGTGCAGTTCAACCCCGTGCCATCCAGCAAGTGGAACAGTTAACCAAAACCAAAGCCACTCAGCGTATACCCAAGTGCTGCAATGATTCCTAAAGAGGCAGGGAGCCAAGGAGAGGGTCAGGGACTTGGGGTGGAGAGGAGTAGGCACTGAGATGGGGCTGAAAGGGATTGAGCAGCATCAAATTTCCTTCTGTAAATGACGAGTTCACCATTGGACCCTGAGAAGCCCATGTCCTTTCCCTGACCAGGGTCTGCTGAGAACCAGCTTGGACCTGAGTTCAGCTGGGCTTTGTCCTCCATCTAAACCCCATCGGTCCCTTATCTCCCAAGGTGGGAGCTTCCAGGAGAAGAAGCAGCAGGAGATATTCCTCTGGAGTCACACTGACATTTTAGCATCTCTGCGTGCCTGTGATGAGTTTCTGACCTGAGTCAAGACAAATTGAAGCTTCAGAAATTCCCCTTCTTTTGCAAAACACAGTTGGAGAAGTGAGAGAAGCTGATGGCTCCCAGCCCCATGAGATGAAGGCGCAGACATGACCAGTTTGCAGGTGCCTCTGCTCTGCATATGTGGAGCCAGTGCCGTGGCACTCTCCCACTTTCATCTTTGGTGTGTAAGCGTTGCAGTTCTGGCAGTAGCCTGAAGGCAAATTGTTCTAGAAAGTTAGAGTAAAGCAAGTTCGACTGCTTCAAAGTAGGAAGTGGATGACAAAAATAAATAATTGCCTTCTTAAGAAAATAAAAAGCAACTTTTTTTGGCAGATTGGCAAGTATACACTTCCTACGCACTTTCCCTTCTACCCAAAACACGATTCCAGCCTTATTTTTATTTCAGGAACTGTGAATTATGAAAGGGCTCTCCCTTCCCTCTTCCTCTGCCTTTTTCTCTCTCCCTCCAACTCTTTCTCTCCCTCCCCATTCCTAACTAGTATTATGTTAGTTTATAACCTTCACATGCAGACCTTGTTCTAATTTACTTTATACACACGTTGCAGGGCCCGCAGGACAAGGATTGGTTTGCTGCTGCTGTAGCTTTATGAATAAATCCTTTCACAAAACAAAATCCCTCTGCAGTGCCACGGCTGGGTGATACGTTTTACTAAATCCCAGTGCCCCTTGTCCCACACTTTTCCAGGTGCGAGGTGCCTGTGCATGCCCAGAGCCAAGAGCAAGCTGCCGCATCCCCACGGCTGCCCCCCAGCCCATGGGATGCCCTTGCTCTCCGCTGCCTGTACCCGCTCGCTGCCTGCACACCGGGGAGCTCTGTGGCTCTGCGGTGGTCAGGCTGCTCAGCCTTGCATGGGTGGTTACAAATCCCCTTCCTCCTGAGAGGGGAGATGCTAGCCATGAAGCTGTGCTTGCTGTCACTTGCCACGTAGATGCTGTAGTCATCCAGAGTTTCTCCGGTTAAGCCTGCTCGGAGGAAGATGTAGCTGTTGGTTGGAGCTGCTGCCTTTACCCAAATGCCAGCTTGTGCTGACAAACCAAGTCCACGCAGGCAGGCGGCTTTTCTGCCTCTTACCCGCTGGTCCCCACAGGTTTGGTTACAGATGTGTGCAGGGCATCACTGCTCTCTCCTTGGCCAGCCTCGATCCTCGCAGACTGACCGCTGCAAAAGGCAGCCCAAGGAGCTCTAAAACCACAGGGATAAACCTCCTCTCCCCAGGGGCAATGCCTGGGGGCACACCTCGACCCGTAAGGCAGGGAAGGGAGGCGGGATGGTTTTGTGGGGGTTTGCAGAGCATCCATCCCTTGGAGGAAGAGCTGTGGGAGAGAGATGCAAAGCCACGTGTGGAGCAATGTACAGGTAAAGGCTGATCCTCATCAACTTCACTCCTGCTGCATCTGCTACAGTTCATGTCAATGCAGTGACAAGGCTGAGAGCCAGCATAAAGGATATGGATGGTGGAGTTAAGTGTCCGTTGGAGCTTCTGGCATCAGGGGAGGTGAGAGGAAAAGGGTTGGGCAGTCTCCGTCATGCAAAAGGCAGTTGACCCCACAACCTTCCTCCCATTAAGTGCCCCACACATGACTGTGATGCTATGTAGCCCCAGCTAGATTGGCTCAAAAGTGAGTTGAGAGCTGCAGGCAGAGTGTGGGAACTGCTGAGAGCTTCCCGCAGCTCTCCTTTGGGATCCTGGTGCTGGGCAGGAGGCACTGTCTAAACACCAAGCGTGGGGACTAGTAATGCACCTGGGCACAATGGGTGAAACGCCATGGGAACATCAGCCATGCATCCCCACCTCCAGACATGCCGAGGAGTGCTTCTGTCCTGCGTGTCCCATGTGGACTTTTTGCGAAGACTAATGTGAAGACAAATGCGTCTTTCTTGCTGTGCGCGGGAAGAGATCAAACTGCCCCAAACCAAATCCTTCCAGGACAAGTAATGTAAGCAGGAAAATAGCTGTCCATTTAACTCTTCCTTGCAGGAGGGAGACAGGCAGGGGGCTAATTTTTAATCTCCCTCCCTTACCTCTGTCCCATCACTAATCTGCGGCGGAAGCTCTCTCGATCGGCTCTCGTCCCCTTTGGCCATCCTCAGGCACTTCACGCTGCTGAGATGCAGGGAGCCCTGCTCCAAAAAGCAACTGACAGCATCTGCTGAGCGTGTCAGCCCACGCCAGGTAGCATGCTGGCTCTCCTCTCGCCTCGCCAGCCGCCCATCGGGAGCCCCGCAGGCGCTCGCTGGGCAGTGGCTG
>NW_009225026.1:83353-92669 GCF_000690835.1 Fulmarus glacialis
GCCAGGTGGTGCAAAAAGCTGTGGCAGCTGCTGCTGGTCCCAGATGACAGGAGAGTTTATGGTGCTTGTAATAGGTGACCTGCAGACAGCAAGATGGGATGCAGCTCTGAAGGAGCCTATGGAGAAGCAGCACGAGCGCGACCAGCCCTACCACCCCCAGGGGCTTCTCCTCCTGCCTGAGCTGGGCAGCAATTTCCAGCATGCTGGTGCTGAGCACATGGCTCCTAGCCCTGCGCTGAACCCCTGCCTGCACCCCTTGCTCTGGAGCCGTTTCCACCTCTGCTACAACCTGCACTGTGCCGCGGCTGTCACAGTATCTGTCTCTGTAGCATCTCGTCCCTGGCTCCAGCCCCTCAAGACATCTGTGGTCCTGGCAGAAAGAAAAGTCACTGGAGACCGTGCACGGTCCCTGTGACTCCCCAGGTGAGAGGGTCCCAAGCCTGGGCTTTGGCAGTGGAAGTCGTGGTGCTGGCACCCAGCATGGAGCATTTTGGAGACCGGGGACCCACCCTTCCAGGGGTGGTCTGCCACTGGTGGTCAGAGTCTTCCCAGGCTTCCTGTCCCTGCACCAGAGCTATGTGTGCATTTAACATCGACAAGGATCCAGGGAGCAGGGATGGGACTGCGGGTGGCTGTGCTCCCTGCTTAGTCCCCTCCAGAAGCAGGTCCCTGCTAATTGCTCTCCCTCCAGTGGGACGAGGCAGAAATACCTCCCTGCAGGACTGGGCTGCTGCTTGGAGAATAAATCCCCTTCCTAAAAGCTGAGCCCGGCCACGTGCACCCAACCCACCCCCGCAAGCTCTTGGCGCAGAGCAAGCTTCCCAGGCCCACAACCCATCCATCTCCTGGCACGCTCATCTCCGCAGTGCCTCTGGCAGAGCGGTAAGCTCCTGAATATTTTATGTGGTTATTAGTCGACAACATAATCTATCTGAGGGGAAGTCAGAACTGCTGACCGAGGCGTATGGCACAGCAGCGGGGAATGCTGACTCCCGCAGCACCCTGCCCCGTCCTCGCAGCATCACCCGGTGCGGTGCAGGCGCTACCCGCTGCTGCGGGCTGGTGGCTTGCCCTCGCATGTGCTGCACGCCCACGGCCAAGTGTGGGCACATGCTGCACTTACAGGCAGCCAGATTGAATGCCTCCTTGTTTGAAGAGCTTGTATATACATCCCTTCCCCCCCTAATTTGTCACATATGGTGCAGGCATGGTATGTCCATGTGTCTTGGCGCGGGGGCATACGCTCCGTACACAGCAGTACCACGATTAGTAACACATTAGCCACAAATATGCCGGTGGTGCACGCAAGTACACTGTCTATACCAGTACGTATAAACATGAATGTGAGCATGCAGAAACTATGCACCCAGGCCTCTCCTTCACGTGCGACCCATCCAAGTTCTGCGAGCCTGCAGCCACCTGCACCCTGGCTGCAGGCAAGCACTCACATGCACGGTGGAGGATTGCTGGCCTGCATTTTGCAGGGTGTAAAAATTCAATACTCACCGCACCTGAAGAAGTGTCTTCAGGTGCAAAAGGTTGCAGAGCTCAGGAATGCGTAAGGGCAGTGCTGTGCGGACACTCGCTGTGCAAGCAGCCTGGGAAAGTAGAGTCTAGGCTGGCAGGACGGCACAGAGGCTGCACACACATTCACTGCGCATGCTTGCACTGTGGAGCTGCACAGGTCCAGGGAGAAGCAACAGCAAGGCGTGGAGTAGGGCTGGCAGAGGGAAAGCTGAGCCACCTCTTCGGTGTGCCTGACATCCAAGGGAGGTGATTTCCAGTGCAAACAGGTAGCAGTTGTGGAAGATCTAAGACCACAATGAAAGTCAGACCATGAATATAACATGGGGGAGGCTGAGAAGGAAATACCTGAGGAACTCTGCCCTTTTCAAATCTTGGTCCCCAGCGAGTGACTTGAAATGGACTCACAGATTATGGTATAAGCCAGGCTGCTGCTGAACTTCTTGTTCCCACTCCTTCCCCTGTGTTGGCACTGGTGTTCATGCGGGGAGTTGGGTCATGGTTTTTTGCTTTTTTTTCCAGCCAGATCAGCTTCCCAGCCTGGTTTCTTGCATGGTGACAAATTTGCCTGCTGCAGCCAGAGGGCCCTGCTGGGGATGGCAGATGGGTGGCAGCAGCACCCAGTAGCTCATCATGACCAGGAGCCAGGCTGAGGTGGGAGAGGCGGGATGGGTTAGCAGTCTGGGGGGCTGCAGCAATCCCTCCTGGAGGGCTGCAAGTGCTTGCAGGGGCAGACAGAGCTGCTGGAGCAGGGCACAGGTCTCGCCTGCCTGTCGGGAAGCAGAGGCACCTGGCAGTGCTGCCAACCCCGGGATGCTGCAGAGCATCCCAGCCGAGGCCCAGCCTGTGCTGCTGCCGCTGCTGAGCCACCCGGCGCTGCCGAGGAAGACTGTGCCGAGCAGGTTCATCTTTATGTAAATCACATTCACTTCAGCTGGCTTCCAGGATAATCAGTATTAAAGGGAAACTATTTTCTAGTTCATTAGAGGAAAGCTGTGTCCCTGCGGCTGCTGCTGTCGGCACCTCCTTCTCCTTCCAGGAGAAATGATCTTTGCTAGCACCAAACACGGAGACATTCACACTCTAAATGTCAAGTGGGGGAAGGGGGAGAAGAAAGGTCTGTGGCTCCAAGGGCAGCCCTTCCCCCTCCTCCACCCTCCAGGAGGGTTTGAGTGGAACTGTGGTTCTTCCACTTGGGTTCCTCCTCACCAACTCTTACCCCGATATGGGCTCTGCCAGCTCCCCCAGCCCCTGCCATGGCCCTGGGGTCCTTCCCTCCATCCCTTGCTAAAGGACTGCCCTGGTCCTGATGATCCCTCATTCTCGTCTTCTCCCTGGGCTCCCTGCTACTTGGTAGCAACCCCAAGAGCCCGGGTCCCCCCATGCACAAGTACACTGATGGTGGTGCCAATGCTTCTGCCAGAGCCTCTTCCTCTCAGCAGGATGCCTTGAAGTTACTCCAGGGCTGGGACTGTTCTCCTCCCCATCTCCTAGACAAAAAACAGGTCCTTCTTGTATGGATATGCCTTCTCTGATCCCCTGTGGTGCAGTGACCTCTCCAGAGGTTTCTTTACCCCATTTCTTCCCTGGGTTTTCCTTGGCCACAACATCCCCCATCTCATAGCTTCTTTCTTTCTCACTCTCTCCCCATTTCTTCTCTGTGGTTTAGTCCTGTCTCCCTTTTTTCTGGGTAAAGATGTTGTTTTCCCAACCCACCATCCCAGCCGTGTTCTCGTGGCCGGAGGTACCAGCACAGACTCAGCAGGCAGTGGTGGTTTGAGGTTCATAGAGGATGTCCCCTTGCTGATAGACCTTGGTGTTGAGATCTTCCCACTGCTCCAGAACAAGGCTTTGTGTTTGCCTGAAACCATGGGTTGTCAAACTCATAAAGCTCAATATTAATCCAGCTCCCAAGAAACACCCAGACAATGCTAGAAGAAGCGACGCTGGCCTGACAATCCAAGGAGCAAAGCTTTTTACTTGCCAGGTCTCTGGGAAGGTGTCTTCAGCCCTGCCCAGGCAGGCAGCCCCCCAAACACCGGGTGCTGCTAGTACTGGGGCTCTCTGCTAGGCTCCTTGCTTTGGAAATAATTCGCTCTGGCTCCCAGAAAGTCTTCCCTGTGCAGAAAAAGGACATGGCATGAGAGGGCCTCAGCATTGCCCATGTCCTTTAGGAATTCAGGGATGAGCCACTTACCCATAACAACTGGGAGTGACTGGTGGGGTGGACGGCCAGTAAACCCCAGACATTTTCACACTGGAGGTGGTGAGACAGGTTGATTTGGGGCTAAAAATGGCTCATAGATGCCATCCAGACCAGGTTCCAGCAGAGGATGGTAAAGACCCTCTCTCGAAGTAAGCCTTCAGGTCAGCATCTTCTTGGCGAACAGCTCTCCCACCCACCACGGAAAGAGGCCAAGACCACTCCCAAGATGCATGGAGAAGCCCAATGCAAGAGGATATCCAGCTCCCTCTACCTTTGAGTGACCCAGAACTGGGATTGCCAGGAAGAGGGACAACATGCATAGGAGCTCCAGGCAGGGCAGGGAGACTGAGTTGGGATCCTTTCCCTGAAGTTTTTGCTAGGCTGGGGTGCTGGTGGTTCAATCAGGAGAGGGCAGCTGTGCTTTCACTGAGTGGCAGATGGGGACAGGGTTTGCATGCACAGGGCAGAGAGCAGGGAGGTGGCAGTGCTGCACACCTCCAAGGTGATGGTGCTGAATTTCCTAAGGATGATAGCACCAGCACTGAGCACATCAGCCCGGGCACAGCCTCCAGCACTTTGGAAAATGGCTGGGCTTTGCCCACTCTCCCTCCTGCCTGCAGAGTCTGGGAAGCGGCCGTGATGTGCTGGCCCTGCAGCTGCAACACGCACCTCTGTCTGTCCACCTGCACGCCCACGCACTCCCTAAGCATCTACTGACACAGCTCTGTGCCAGACACCCTGCAGTGGGTCCTTCCCCCCCGCCAGCTTGTGCCTCCTCCCCTTGCCAGCCCCTCATCCTCGATGAAGCCAGACCTGGGTGACTCAGACATCACGCTGGCATGCATCAGCGTCCAAGCTCATCAACGGCAGACAGGGCGGTGACAGGAGGACACTAATGCAGAATTATTAGTGGCCTCTGTGAGGATGGCTTCAGTGCATATCCATTAGGAGCAGCTGCCCTGACAGTGGCTTCTGCCTGATGCAGGGGAAGGGCAGAAACACACTAAAGGCACTGAGGGATTTGGTGGGGTCCTGGTGAGAAGAGGCAAGAAGGAGCCTGTGCTGGGACATGGGGCAGAGGAGCAAGCTGGATGTGAGTGGTGCGTGCATGCACCAGGCATGGCTTTTCCTACCTTGCTCTGCAAGAAGGGGTCCGGGAGCTGTTTTCCCCAGGAAGCTGGAGCTCCAGCAGGATAATGGTAAAAGTGAGATTGAAAAGAACTGGAATGAGTGTCCTGGCAGGAAAGAAGACAATTTTGTGGAAAGAAGTGCAAAAAAGCCCCCACCCTTGGTAGCTCCTTCCTGGTAACTTCAAGCATGCAAATACACTGGCCAGTCCCTCACATGGAGCTGGAGAGCCAGTGTGAACTCTCCAGTCTTGCAGAGGGATGCCAAGTCTTGGCCTTTCAGAGCTGTTCTCTTCTCTGGCTCGTAGTCGCGACTGGGGGATTGCTTCGAGGAGAGGCCAAGACTGACAGATGATCCCCTAATCAGCTGTATAAGCAGAGCCCAAAGGCCCTGTTCCCACCTCTGCCAGCTAATTGCTTTTGTTACCAGCCCAACGGGGCAGAACCAGTTTTTGTGCTCCGGTGCCCTTTTTAAGCATTCAC
This sequence comes from Fulmarus glacialis, assembly GCF_000690835.1. Lineage (NCBI taxonomy): Eukaryota > Metazoa > Chordata > Aves > Procellariiformes > Procellariidae > Fulmarus > Fulmarus glacialis. Next base: position 88,694 of record NW_009225026.1, read on the forward strand.
ACTGTGTTTCCCAGATAGGCTGTGTGGATGCTGATGAGCTCTGATGAGCTGTTTACCCATCCTCCCAGGCACCAGGCCTGATCTCTCCGCACTCAGCAGAAGGCAGCTTGAAAAACGCTCCTGTGCAAGACGGCAAGGCTGAGCTTATACCCTTTGTTCATGCTCTCATGAAGAAAACCCTACTGTCAATCAAGAAGAAAGTTTTTTTTTTAGGCTGCTCCCATCCTCAGACAAAGCCCAAAGGTGTTTTGGGACCTGTGATCTCGGGCAGGGGCGGTGTGTGTTTGGAAAGACGGGACAAACCTGCTGCAGTCTGAGCCCACGGATGAAGCTGGTACGACACTGCTGATGCTGGCAACGTGGCTATCACCTGCAGACTAGTTGTCTAGACAGTCTGTGAATGAATGGGGAGACAAAATCACCTCCGGGGTGGGATTCTTCTGACCTACCCTGGACACTACTACAGCAAGAGATAAAAATGCTCTGGTCCATGTGGGATGCTCAGCCATGTCTGACTTGTGGGCCAGGCTTGCATCCATGTTCCTCACCAAAAAGAGACTGAGGTCTGCTCCTGGGAAGCACTCACAGCATTGCATCTCCTGTGCTCCCCACCTTCATCCCTCAGCAGAAGCAGCCAACAGTTGCTTTGGTGACATGCAGCATGGTCCATGCATGAGAAAGCTTCTTTGCAGCCTGCTGCAGCAGCATCTCCTGCCCTGAGTGGTGGAGGAGCGGAAAGGAGAGGAGGTACAGAGTGAGTCTGGTGGCAACCTGGCCTGAAGGAGCGGATCTGTTTTTGCAAATAAGGCCAACATAGATTCAAAATTACTTCTGTATCGACCCCCAAATGGGTCCAGAAGTAAAGAGGAACTTGGAAGATGGGAAGAAGGAGCAGCCTGAAGCCCCCTCAGCAGTCAGAGCTGAAATTCCGTGGAAATGTGATAAACAACTGCATAAGATTGGAAACGGAGGTCAGCCAAAAGAAGCTAAAAAGTAGCCTCTGCACTGACAATAGTGGGAGAGGAACTAGGAAGATGGGAAGAAGGATCAGCCTGAAGCTGCTCAGCAGTCAGAGCTGAAATTCCGTGGAAATGTGATAAACAACTGCATAAGATTGGAAACGGAGGTCAGCCAAAAGAAGCTAAAAAGTAGCCTCTGCACTGACAATAGTGGGGTTTGAAGTACTTGGTGGTTTAACATGCTTTAGTTAACTCAGGAAAAGGAGAATAATTTTGAAGACCTATTGAAGAAATCTGAGGAGTGCTACTCTCGACATGAAAATGATGCATATTCTTAACTGGAACGTATGAAACAAGGTGAAACCATAGAGGAATTTGCAGCTCATCAAGGTCTGAAGAGCCCATTTTGCAATTACGGGTGCTGAAGCTTCAGTAAGAGACTGAAATCTGACTGTGATCTGGAACAAAAATTTTAGACAGAGATGACAGGAAGACCCTAAGTTAACCCTCTGCAAAGCTATTAGAGCTTGCTAATCCAAGAAAACCACTCAGTCTGGTCTGAAGGTTATAGAGGACTGGCATGGTTTTGGCATGGTGGGCATGGCAGAGAATCCAAAGTGGTCCAAGAGAAGCAGCGAGACAGAAAGGCACGCAGAACCGGCACTGGAGACCAGCAGAAACACCATGCAAAAACCAGGGCTGTGCCTGCAATACGGAAAATGTACAAGACCCCAGTACATCTCCTCACTTGGCAAATGTTTGCTTGCACCAAGAGACAGTGCCTAGCCCTGTCAGCCTAGAAAGAAGAGGTGACAGAAGCACATGAGTTCACAGTAATTTGCAGGAGCGAAGGACAGCACTGCTGCGGATGATAAGACCGTCCATCTGAAAGCACAGAGGATGAAAAATATGTGTAAGTTGGATGCTGGTGCTCAAACAAGGATGGTGCCAAGGTTAAGGTTATCTGTAAGCAATAGGCAGCTCTCCAGCCCAAACCTCTGTCTGGTGGCACACAGCAGCACACGTCTACTTTCTTCATCCGTTACTATCCCTCTGGATCAGCCAAAACCATGCCCTCTGCTATGAGAGAGGCTGCTGTGAAGCCCTCTGCTCTGCCCTTGAGTGACGGCTGCCCAGCGATCTCCAATACAGCTTAATTTGATAATAACCCTGAGCCAGTTTAAATACTTCAATCATGCCACCTCTTAATCATCTTCTCTCAGAACAAAATAATCCCACTTTGGTTAATCTCTTCTCCCGTGGAAATCCTATCACTCCTTTATTGTCTAAATGACTTTACACTGTGCTCTCTCCAACACAAAAATATCTCCTTTCACATAAATTGACAAAAACAGGACATTACTCCCAGTGTGGTCTAAGTAGCTTCGTGGCACTGTGTTTGTAACCCCAGTGAGCATCTTGTGAAGGGTCGACACCTCTACTGCATCTACGAAAGCATGTAGACCCAGGGCAGTATTATTTTATCCAGTTGTCTGCATGAATGCCTTCACTGATGCTCACCCCTGGATCAGTGCGAGGCCATCTCCCAGCTCACCTGCATCCTCGGTGTCCATGGCATATGGGCGGGCTGTGGCATGGGGGGAGCCAGCTGGGATGTGGATGGTTGCAAATAATTTAGGAAGCTGCTTTTTTTTTTTTTTTTTTCTGGAGATGCTGGGCGTGCAGACATGTGGGGTTTGACCAGACAAGATAGACTAACTGAAGGCAGGAGACCAGCAGTGTCTGTGTAAGGGGACAGGACATCGCAGGTGTGAAGAGGGAGAGAAATTCAAAGGCTGCAGTAAAATCACATGCTGCAGGGAAGGTTCCCCATAAGGGACCAGCAAGTCCTGGTTCTTCCCTCTCTGACCCATGAAATGCTCCGTATAGCCAATACTGTCACCTGGAGAGCTGCTGTCAGGAGAAACCGAGACAGAAGATTTCAAATCCAGGCATCTGCAGAAGAATGTCAGGATGTCCTGGCTGCACTTAAAAAAATTTGTCTGCAACTGTGACAGCCAGAAAGGTAATTACAAATTTAAAAAAAAAAAAAAAAAAAAAAGAAGATGAGATTTTTATACATTCACTTTGTCACAGGGATGTAGGGTTTCAGGAAGAGCAGCAAATGCCTCACCAAAAATTCACAAGAGTTGATATAAGTGGCGTTTCATCAAAATCTGGAAAAGGTTTTTTCCTGGAGAAGGGATACAGGTGAATCCACCTGCAGGAAATCTGTTACTGTTAAGCCTGTACCAACTTTGCAGAACTAAGATATTCCCCCCAAATCTTTTTTTTTTTAGGAAATTTTAAAAAGTAGTAAGAATAGTGTTAGCTGTTTTACTCCCACACAGCAATAAACAGAGAAAAGGAGATTTTCTCCCCAGCTTCTGATTGTTTGTTGCATTTTGTGTCACAGTTCCTTATGCCTAAAATGAAGCAAATACAATGTGTCCATACTTAATGCAATTTGCGGAGGCGCTAAAGAAAAAGGTGCTGATATTTAGGTGTGAAATATTGTCTCAGAAGTATGAGGTTGTGACTGAGAAACACTCAGGCCCTGGGACCCGCGGCGTGGCTGATGTATCCCGTCACAACACCCCACGCGGGGTGGACAATTCTTTTCCCCAGCCGCTGTCTTGTAGTCATCATTATAAGACAGGTTTTTGTTCCACTAGTGCAATGAGGCCAAGCTTGAGCTCGAATAATGAATAGGTACCTTTTAGTTGAGTTAATTGATTTGGGAGAGACAGCATTTCATAGCCCTGATTGATCTCTCGAATAACCACAGGCACTGCAAGCGGGGCAGAGATGCTTTGATTCTGTGTCTCTTTGAGATTTATTTTCCTGACACGCTGGAGTGTGACTGAATTGTGTACACTGGCTCAGATCACATCGCAGGCACCTCCGCCAGCTTCATACAGACCCTCAAGAGTCACGAAGTAGAAATCACCCATTTACCATGTTAAACACGTGACCTCAGCAAGGTGGATGTACAGCTGGGTTCTTCTGGTAGGGAA
>NW_009225026.1:92700-95219 GCF_000690835.1 Fulmarus glacialis
CTCCCTGGGTACCAACACCATGAGCGATGTATTCCCACTCTTCTGGCCAAGGGGTTCTCCAGCAAGTACGCATTCTAAATGAGTGGAGTTCAATTAAAATATCACATGAGTAATAGCCTGATCCTAATGATGATGGGGCTGCCAGACCTGGGCAACTCAATATTAGCAAAGCCCGGAGGACTCCAGGAGGGAGCAGTGATGCGGGATGAGTTGGGCATGGGACAGAGGCTGTTTGGCAGGCCGTCAGGAGGCAGGAGGAGGATTTCTCCTCTCTGCAGAGGGCTAGTGGCTCCTGGCTGATGTCCTGCTGGGCCACCAGTGCTGCTGGCCACGTTGCCTGAGTGTGCTTCCCCAACCACTGAGCAGTGCCCAGCAAAGGGATTGATGTGAGGGCAGAATGTCCTCCATCGGTGTTTTCATCTATTTATTTCTCTGCTTTAAAATAAATATTTGATAACTTTTCTGGGATTAAGCCCTCTGATCGGGGCCCTGATGATTTATTTATACACGCACTTATTCTGCTGCGGCATTCTGCCGCAGGAGATGGAGACATCCTGATGGCTGAGGCACCAGCACAATCACGGATGTCTCATCTGGGAGCACCAGCGTGACAGCCGGCAGCTCCGATGCCATCCCTGCACCGCTAAGTTACCTCTGCTCTTACGCCTGCAGCTCTTGAGGAGACAAGAAAAGCAGCTGCAAGCAACTGGGCAAGGGGTGACGGGGCAATTGCTGCTCTGATGCCTGAGGAGACGCATCTTGCTCGAGCCCTTGGTCTCTGAATCTCCACTTTCAGTAGCGAGGAGTGAAAGGAAACCCACAGACATTGTTTAAAAAAGGAGCAGAAGGTAGAAGGAGGAAAACGATGATAATTTTCTAAGGAGATAGGACACACTGAATGATACTTCAGGTGCGATGTGCTCACAGAGGGTGACCTGCACTTTTGCCTCCTGCAATCCAGATGACCGACAGACGCTGGTTTTGAAAAGCTGCCTTGTCAGGCTGGCTGGGATTCATTGCCAGGCTGCGGGATGCTTTGAAAAGATGAGTCCTCATTCGGAGTTGATTTAGGTCGCTGTGCTACGCTGTGGAAATGAACGCAGCTGTGGCCCTCTCTTCTGAGTCAAAGGAGACTCATCCGTATGCACAGGCCACTCGAGGACTCCTAGGCAAGATTATAAAGGCAGGTACCGGAGCTCTGACAAATGTTAAGGTTGTTGGGATCAGACGTGGAGAGAAGTCCTCTGATTGCAGCCAGGGCAGAGCCACACAAAAGGCTGTGCCAGCGATGAAGATTAGGAAGGGCAAACAAATTTTCATGAAGTGCAGAATTACCTATTGGAAAGAGCCATTTTGAGAAATGTCAGGTTCCCATACATGTAAGGATTGTAAATTAGGACTGTACTGCATCTGAAAAAAACCCTGTGCTAGCTGACCCGTGAGACATGGGCTGGATGCAAAGTGCTTTGGTTAAGCCGCCTGGCCCATGCCCCCCAGGCAGGCAGGTGGGAGGAAGGCAGCGACCCCTCTGCCCTCGGCATCTCTGAACTGATGAAAAACTACAGCACGCTGCTTGTTAACGCCTCTTTGCTCAGCAGTGGTTATGCATGGACACAGTAGCCATGCCTCTCCATCGGACCCTCCGCTTCCCAGGGTCCCAGCCGGAGCTGCCGCCCCGCTGCCGGTGAGCCGGGTCAGGGGTTTGACCCCCCCTGCTGCTCCGAGCACGGCAGAGCTGAGCCCGGTTGCTCGCACCCACGCTTGGCAGCCGGTTCCAGGGGTCTTGAGTGCTGCTAACGCTGCATTTTGGGTGGGAGCAGCCTCATGCCGTGGTACCACAGCTGGCCAGGTGCAGGAGGATGGGGGCTGTGCTGAGCAGCTGGGAGGACCTCCCAGCCCAGCTGCTGCCGGCACACCACGGCTCCGCTCATGGCATTGCAGGCAGGGGCCTGGCAGCACCGGGGGGCTCCCGCTCCCCTCCGCAGGGAGACGACAGGGCTCTTTCTGCCCACCCCAGGGGCACCGTCCAGCCCTTTGAACCCACCGGGCAGAGCCCCACGTGCAGCAGCATGGGGCCAAGCTGGTTTGTCCGGGCTGGTTCACCCCCGGCGTCCCATTGCGGGGGCTGCCAGCTCGTTGGTGCTCGCGCTGAAGCAGCAGACGGTGCCGGCTCTTCCAGCCCTCGCCCCGCTCCCTTCCCTCCCGGCTGACGTGAGAGCGCTCACTGGGGGCCTGTGTTCATTTATTCCCCTCATTTGCGATTCAGCCTCTGTGCGAGAGCACGGGGAAGCTTTGCCGACGCTCTGAGCCGAATAACGAGCTCTCGGCGTTTTGTTCAGCACTGGCAGGTAGGCGGCTGGGCCTTGGAGGGTGCTTGCAAAGAGCAGCGCCCTGGGCGCAGCGAGGCTTTGTAGCAACTCCGCTGGGCTTTTGGGTTCAAACGAAGCGATTTTCACTCTCTCGCATCAGCACAGACAGGAGAGCGGCTCTGTAAAGCCCGGTGATGGGCAGGAAAGCAC
>NW_009225026.1:95236-111300 GCF_000690835.1 Fulmarus glacialis
AAATCCGGCTGAGCTCCCGCTCTGGCCTGGCAGATGCTTCACCACCAACTTGGATCCAAGGTGGCATTTTTATCTGATGCTTTTGGGGAGCGCAGGGCACGCTGGATGCAACAGCAGAGCACCAAGCGTGCATTGAAAGAGCATCAGCATGGGCAAATATTTTTCCCAAGATGGGGAAAGGTGAGTGGCCATGCAGGAGCATCTCTGCAGAGGTGGATGCCACCCAGACAAGCAGTGTCCGTCGGGGAAGAGGGAGCAGCCCTCCAGGACAGACAGACAGCTGCTGGCCATCAGCAGCCCAGCCCTCAGGCACAGCAAGCAGGAGAGGAAAGGTAGATTGAGGGCGGCTCTGATCACGTGCCCTCAAGAGAACTAATTTATCCTGAATTTCCACCTTTTGTTCGATTTGTGAATACACCCTGATTTCTTTGGTGCGCGAATGTGTTTGCCTGACACTTTGGATGAACACATTTCAGCCTCCCCTCCGCGTTCGCTGCCTGCTCCCTTCCAGCACATGCTATTTGCTATTCATGCCCTCTCATCGGGCGCCTTTCACAGTGATTTCGAGAGGGGAAGGATGACTAATGCATGCCAAGCAGTAGGTAACACATTTGGAGCCCAGTTTCTGACCTATAATCCTTGATGATAAAGCAGATGAAATACTCGGGATGGCAAATCTCTTCATGCAAACCTTGTATTTCTCTGGCTGCTGCAATTGTCAGTCAAAAAACCAAGGTGATCCCACAAACAGCAGCTAAGAAAACTGGTCTGTAGGTCCATTTTGGGTTTTTTTTTGGTTTGGGAAGGAGTTTTTAGAGGCAGACAGGAAGGAGTTTTGAGAGGCAGACAGTCTAACAATGGGTTAATGGCATGGCCGTAATGGAAAATACTGCTGTATGCTAGAGTATGTACAAGGGACACATCTGACTCTTTAGAGCTAATGATTAAAAAAAATAATATGGGTGAAACAGCCCTTGCCTCTGTGCCAGGTTGCCTTTGTGTTGTACATAGCGGCTGCAGAAAGTGGCTACATAACGGCGTAATTGCCCTGTTGTAACTTTTAGCCTCTTATTACTTTAGTTGTGTGATCACATGGGGTTTTGTCACGGCGATGTCTGAAAGGATATATAGAGAGGCTCTTTCTGCAGCTCTGGGCAGCAGCAAATTTCTATTGTCGTCAATTGGACACATACCCGTGAAGAACATATTTCATCCTACCCGAACGTACACCACTTACTTTTTGAATACAGAACAGGCTTCTGACCTTGTACAATAAAAGTGGCTTATGATTAATGTTAGTTAATGGCACATCCACTAACAAATCTAGCATTATGTGTGGGTTATTTCATGTGTCTCGTGCCCTCACCGGAGAATAATACAGATGCTTCAAAGTTCTTGTAATACAAACTCTCTAAAATCATGTTTGAATTTAAGTTAGAAATGAAAAAAAAAGTAATGGTCATTTTCTTTGGCTGGTCTTCATTACTGAACATTTTTTCTTTGGCTGAAATCGAGGAATCCTTTTTTATTAGGCCACATCCATAAAGAGCTGCACTTTAAGAAAATGACTGATGTTGATATTGTTAAGAGGACTGAAGGCACGACTGTTGTGAGCGAAGCTGTCTTGTCAAAATAGTCTGCTCAACAGGTACAGTTAAAGCGGTGGAGCCAGGAGAGCTCCCAAGTTTTCATGTGCTGGGGGTGGGCTTGGAGGGTCTTGGGTAGGGAAGACAAATGATTTGAAGTGGTGAGGTCTTGCATTCACTGCCCTATACTGCCCTGCTCTTGGGAATGTCTGCAAACCCAGAGTCTTCTGAGGCTGCCCGGGAGGCTTTGGCCAGCCAGCTCCTGCTGCTTGAAGGGTGAAGTATCGCCACAAACAAAAAAAATCTCAAAAGAGCTGGCACATCTGTTAAAACAATTGTATCCTAATCTGAAACCAGAGAACAAATAATCAATTAATTATATTTCAATTGAATTTTGTAATTGATTATTGCATGGTATGGCTGCAGTCTGTGAGTGTTTGGGTAATGAAAACATATGTCCTTAATATTTTTAATTTAAATTATTACTGAAATGCACTCTCAGATCTGACTGTACTTCAGCATGTTTCTTTATCATATTTCTTTTTCGTTGGAGAAACGGTTATCATAATCATCAATGCCATCATCATTTTTGCAATTGGAAACTCTTTTAGACAGGGAAGATAATTTTCCAGAGGAGTGGGTGCCCCGCAGGAATAAGCCAGGACAGTACATATCCGCTACTTCAGTGTACATAATGATAACTAGAATACATTCACAAAACATTTGGGAGACATTTCAATTTAGGTAAAAAAAACTGTAAGAATTACTCTGTTATGTATTATTGTTATCATTATTATCACAAATAGACATAAAACTCAAAACATCTGGAATCTAAAGTCTCTCTGCTGCAACATCGTAGCAACAAAGCTCTGCTAATGTTGTGAAGCTCAGAGGAAGTCCATATAGGAGATGAAGATTTTATTTTAAAATTAAACTGATTTCTCTCACACGCATTCTCTTATGCCCACCAGTTCCAGGATGCATGTATTCATGTAATCTATCCACCGTACTTGCTGTGACACAAGAGACGTTAGAGATGCTGGCTGTGAAATCCCCTTCCTGCCTTCCGTCTTCTTCTTAGGACGGGACGTGCTGATTTTTGGGTGAGCCTTTGGTACCCTTCGTGTGCTAACAGTGATGTTGATCTCTTGTGTGTCCATCCTGTGCCACCTCTGCGAGTCACTGGACATCAGTGCTGATTTATTCCTTGCCTTTTGCCTGCCTACCTGGGTATCTTACGGCTCGAGTCCTTGTCTTTATTTTCCTGCTCTTGCTTCTTCAATGGTTTCTGCCTGGCCCTTGTTTTAATCTGGCTCTTGTCTAAGGCTGGCCCTTTTTTCCAGCGAAGTGCGTGGAGATGTGCTGTGGTCTTGGTGACCCTGCTCATATGGGGGCCATCGCTTCTGCCATTCCCGTGTCCCTCTTCTGCCATTCCCTCTGGTCCTTCCACACCCCTGTGCTCCCACTCAAACGCTACACATGCCAGTCTCCACTTTTCCTACTAAAATCTTTACGTCTTGGTCCATGCTTCCGGTGGGATGCCCATCAGTCCCGTGGGATTCCCCAGGGCTTTATCACCAGCTGACAGGACAGACTAGGGAACAAAAACAAGGGACTGAGGAGCCTGGGGTCTCGGATAACCCTGGTCATCCAAGTGATGCAGACCTTTTTTTGGTTTTCATGCTGCATTTCAGGAAATGGCTGCCATGCTAAATCTCTCATTTCTGCAGGCAGGCACAGCTGGTTGGCTGGCTGACCTGCTGCGTACACAGGTTATTATTGTTACAATAAAAAGAAGTGGCATCTAAAGTCAGCTGTGAGGGCTTGGGGTAGACACGGTGATAATGGCTTCTGAATGCCAGAGAAGAAGCAGAGTGGTTATAAATTGAAGGAGATTACATTTAGGGAATAGGAAGGTTTGGAAGTGGGTCACCGAGATGCACAGACCGAACATACTTTCTGGCATCCCTGTTGGGAATCCATCTAATGACGTACCCCTGTTAATTCTTTAGTTGTGCATCCTCACAGCCCGGCTCATCCTCAGGCGCTCCAGCCCAGATGGACCTGCCACAGCTGCCTCTCGCTCCCGGTTCCCCAGGACACCTGGAGCCAGAGCGTACACGTGTAGCGTGACAGGACCAAAGGCAGCGCCACTAATTACCTTCCGCAAAGCCGCTGTCTCCTCTGCGTTGGGTTGGACCAGCAACGGTGGCCTTGGAAAGGAGACGGAAGAAGTGATTTCACGCACTGGTTGTGTGTCCTAGATAGCGGCTTGCTGGGAGGGGAGCTGAGGAGAAAGAAAGCAGCTGGAAAAGTCTTGAAAACTGCTTGTATTCCTTTTAATTTTTTGTTAGCGTTTAGGGCTGCAGTGCCAGGTTGCATGAGTTCATGCTCGGACAATGGGCATGGCCATAGTCATGCCCTCTCGTTTAACCAGGGCTGAATCACAGTGCTGGGATAAATTAACAACTGCAGCATTTCCCAGTGAAGGGTATCTCCATCAGCAGTTGGCAAGCCCATAGTGGTGCTGGCTGTGTTGCATTTCCACACATAAGTCATGAACTTACTGGGGCTGAGGAGGAGATACACTGACACTGAGGACCAACTCGGTGCAGTAGGAGAGTTTTTAATCCACAATTAATATCTACATCCAGATGTGAAGGAGTAACAGTGGGAGAAAATCACTGTTTACACGAATTAAGTTGTGAACTAGTTTGTTAGGTGGGATACAAACAAGCCTTGTGCCTTTTAGGAATGCAAGACACAGTGCTGCAGTTCTTGCAACAAAGAATATCATCCATATGTGGAATTTGGGAGTGTTTCAGCAAAACCAGTGGCACAGAAGGGGGCTTAGGAAGCCAGATAAGCAGGACACCAGTCCAATTTATAATTAATGTGGATACATGTGACAGTTATCTATTTTGGGGGGTTATTAGGTAGGATGGAAAAGTGTAGGGAGAGCATTACTGAGTATTGTACCAAATTCTGGAATCCACACTTTTATCATGGATTAAAAAAAATTAGAGAGAGCTCAGAGAAGAGCTGCAAGAACGAGAAAAGGTCTGAAAAACCTGCTGTGTGATGATAGGCTTAAGGACTTCAATCTATTTAGCTCATCAGAGAGCAAGTTGAGAGGTGACTTGATCATGGTCTCTAAGTACTTCCAGGGAGGAGATTTTTGATAGCAGAGGGTCTTTTAATCCAGCAGACAAAGACAAGACTCAGTGGCTGACAGGTGGAGCTGAAGAAAAATTCAAACTGGAATTAAGACAGAAATGTTTCACAGGAAAGGTAATTAACTTCTGAAACTGCTCACCTAGGGATGTGCTGAATCCATCTTTAAATAATAATTGAAGAGATTTGCTTTCATCTAAACACAAGTTGTAGGCTCAACAGCATTCATCCACGTGGAAGTGGAGGGAAATACCCTCTACTGTGTCTACACGCATTGCCCTGCTTGCTCAGACCTGGCCAGTTGCCCGATCTCATGGTGAGGACCTGCCTTGAGTTTGGGGCACGCATCCTCCCCCTTTTGGGGGGCACTGCACTAGCGGGTGTGAGGATGGGGACTTCCTTCCCTGGGGACATTCAGGGGTGTTTATGGGTTTCCTTTCGGAGTCAGGTGTCCATCATACAGAGTTTTTCTAGTGCCTCCAGTCTGGAAACTCGAGTTGCCAGACTACATGCATCTGTGAGCAGTTTATACCCCTCATTTTTGTTGCAATGTTCTTTACTTCAGTCCTCCAGCTCACCTTGGTTTTAGATAATGTTGGTTTTGGCATCAGGGTTGTTTGACCTCTCCTCTGACTCGATCACTGAACTCATCATGATATTGTCTCCTGCTGCCAAAGGTGCATCTTCAAACTGAAATTGGCTCAGATGCTCATCATTAGAAGAAAACTCTTAAGAAAAAACTAATCTCAGAGGATCTCCAATTGCATTGGCAATAAAGTCACAAAAAGCCATTGGTCCTGGTAGGTGTCAGGGCCCTGAATGCACCAATAGACCTTAATGGCCCCCATCAGCCTCACCTGGGCCCTCACCCACACCTTGTCCACAGCTCAGGAGTCCTATTTAAAAGCAGCCCTGGGCCTTCTTTCTTTCTCTGAGCTATGTTATAGGTGTGCCTCTCTGTAGCTTTTCTGGCCCTATCTCCTGGATGGACCTTGGACCTTTGCTGGACCTCAGTCCTGGCTGGCTCCATCTCCTTCTGCACCTGTGGATGGACCCTGGACCCAGTTCATTGATGAGTGTGTCTGGGAATGCTTTTGAACTCTGTTGCTAGCAGCTGGCTCTGCCTGCTGTGTTCAGATGCTGTGGGACTATGCCTGTTGGTGAGGATACTGCCTGTGTGGGGTTACCCTCAGCTCCTGGCTCCCCTTCCCTTAGGGAGCAGCTGGCCCTTGCTGAGCCCCGGCGGTAGGAACCCCCCTAATAAGCAAGACTGAGGCAGGAAAATTTATTTCCAAGAGTAGGTTGCATAGTCTTGCAGGTATACCTGCACAGCAGTGCTATTCCTGTTGCAGTTGTAAATTAATACCCTAAGATTGTTAGCGGTCAACACGTGTCATGAGGTGCTGAACAGTGGATGCAGTGCTTCCTACCAGACTGCAAAGCCCAGTTTAATGGCTGGTTATCAACGAAAAACACACCCAAAGAGAAAAATCTCCTTCACCACGAAACTTAAAAAATCGCTGGCTGTAAAGCTGAGAACGCCTGTGCTCATGACACCACTGTTGTGGTATGATTGGTGAACACGTCAGCAGAAGTGAGAAGAGATTTTGGGACACCCAGAAGAGACCTTGCGAGTGCAAGCAGAATGCCCATATTATCCGTCCGTAGGGACCTTCCACTGACCCATGTCACCAATTAGAAACACTGGGGTCTTGGGGGTGATACCTATATTGTATCTGGACCCTCAAAGTTGATTGCATCAGCAGCGTCCCAAGGGTTTCAAAGGGTTCAGAGCTGTATTCCTCCATCCTCACTGGGCAATGCTTGCATTGAGCTTTTTGGTCGTGCCTTATCCCCCACCTACAGCTCCACAAGCAGTGCTGCAGGGCACCACGAGGAGCTGCTTGGTTATTGAGCAACTCGGCAGCTCCTTAACTTCTCTCCTGCTGCAGTCCCCAGGGAGAGCCGGGCTGCTCTGCTTGTTCCCGTGTCTGCTGCCCTGGGAGGGCAGGATCATGACCCAGCACCAAACAGATGCTTGTCTCCATCCTTCAAACCAGAGCACTTCAAAGCAGGGGAAAAAGATAAGGAAACAGGAGCAAACTCAGTGCCCTGACTTTTGTCCTTTATGTTTCTCTGAACTTGCTGGTGGAGCCAGACCCCGCGGACCATTGCCTGCCAGGGCAGCAGGAAGGCAGCATGCAGGCAGCCGGTGGGACCACTCACATGGCAGCCAGTTACGGTTGAAGATGGATATTGCTGGTGCATGACAGCTTTTCAGGCAGACATCTTTTCTCGTGTTTTAGTGGAAAAACTGGAGTATTTTGAGTGAAACAAGGAAAAGTCTGTTTTGAGACAGATTCATTTTTTGTTGAATGAGATGAAAGCTCCCCAGCTGAATTGTTCGCCCACCCACCAGCCCCACAGGCTCTGCTCAGAGCAAATCCTCAGCTGCCTCTGGTAGGAAAGGGGTTTCAGACAGCTCTTACTCCAGTGAGTTACTCCCCGAGGCAAAAACAACAACAAACTTCCTCCAGAGCAAGGGTTGCCCAACTGTTTTAGCCAAGAGAATACATTACTGTAGTGTTGTCTGGAGGGATCACACTCTTGCACAGAATAATCTACTGAATCTGTAACAGAGATTTGGTATAACACATGTAAACCCGAGTATACTGAATAACTACTGGGTATGTAAAGGGATGTGCTCGGAGGTGCAGCCAAGAAACCTGTAAAAATTATGTCTTTCAGGGTGGTTGTTGCTGCTTGTAGGACAACACAATAGCCTTGGCCAGGTTGTACTTAGGGGAAGGGTGGATGCATTGATCCAGGAGGCTGCGTGTAGCTGTGTAGCCCATAACATCGTTAAAGTCATGTAAGCATAAAGCACCAGTAAGGATCTGAGTGTTAAGAGCCAGTGAAAAGAAAAAAAAAAAAAAACCACCGGCAGATCAGACTCATTCTGACACTGTAAATGAAAAGCCAAATGAAGTCTAGAAATTCATTCATCCACATCACTCATGTTAAGCCTTAAAATGTTCATACTAGCCAATAAAAATCATTAAAGAAGTGACAGCTAGGTTCTCTAGAGGAGAAAGAGCCAGTGTAGTAGATACAGGATATGCTTTAGCAAGAAAAATTTGATGAGCTAGCCTCTAAGTTAGTGATTTCTATGACTTCATCTGTACATTAAAAATGCAGCTGAATGCCATTTGGCGTTAGCTCTGCTCCTAAGATATTAGATGGAGTCAATTCACAGTTCTTCAGTGGATAATACTTTTTGTTTTCAGCAAAGGGTATTGAAACAGAATGGAAAATTAAAGCAATTTTTCTGACAGCAATGCATAAATGTTGACCATGGAACGGAAAAGCAAAAAACAAAACAAAAAACAAGTACATATCTAACCAAGTGCGTCTGTATTAAGCAGCAGTGATTTCATTATTGCTTTCATCTGAATAAAGGCCAAAGATGATGTGCCCTTTCTGTAATGGAAATGCTCTTCAAGTCCAAAATATCCATGGTCGTTACAATCTGAAGAGGATTGCTTTGGAAATAGCTATATGGAGTCAGATGTGTGCCTGGGGCACAGCGCTGCTCATTCCACGGCTGGATGTGTTTTACCTAAGTGTGTGGAGCTGGATGCAGGTTGTCCTGCTTTCCCATAAATATCCACGTCTATGGGTATGTTGTTCTGCTCTGGAGTGTCTTAGACCTTTGCCTGCTTGTCCAAGAGTTCAGTGGTGTGGTCTAAGCAGGGTGCCCCTTCAGTCCTACTTGCCAGACTTTCTGGAATTGTTTTTAAGCACTTAAAAAGCTCAAGAGAAACTAAAACTCTGACTAGAGGAAAGGCTGCACTTGGAGTAACAGGTAGCAGCATTGCTGTGGTCACCTCTCTTGTCCCAGCTCCCTGCGCACCTAACGCAGGAGCATCTGAGGTGTTGCTGCTGGAACTCATGTTTGTCTCTAGTAGGTCTCTGCAAGTTTTTCCTTCCCCTTTGTGTAGGGGTCAAGGCTTCTCCACCTCTCCCTTCATCTGTCCTCCAGCTGTCTGGCTGCACAGGAGCTGGCACTAAGGAGAACTGGGCTACTCTGGCCCACAGCACGATGAGGTCTCCTGTGCTGTCCTGGTGTGTGCTGCCACTGTCCCAGCAGGACACCCCACACCAGTACCATCCCACCCTGCTCTCTGGCTGCCTGGGATGTACTTTTTCCCCAAAGGACCTAGAATTTGCATGCACGCATCTCTGCAGGAGGAGCCTCCCAAGCTCTCTCGTGTGACTTTGCACCCTTTTGCAGCAGCTCAACCTAGCACTGGGCATGTCTTGCTTCTGGAGATGTCCCCATCTCGGTGACCAGCCATGTCCCACAGGTCTCCTCGGGCACCATTGGTGAGATCCTGACTTCCACCCACCCCAGCTGTGTCCTTGCCCTGAATTAAGCAGAGTGCAGATGGGCAGCAGGAGCTAATGGGAGAGGTTAGGAGGGTCTGGGGAAAAAAAGAGATGCAGAGTGGCCAAGTTTCAGCCAAGGTTAAGCGTGCCATCTGTCATGGTGCCACTAGATGTCCTTATGAGAAAGGGCTTGGTGCTGCCCACGGTCAGGTAACAATAGAGACAAAGCTGGGACTGGAGCTGGGGGCACCTCACCTCCACCCAGCAGTTTTGGCTCTTCCACAAATAAGCCGTGAGCAGCGATTCCTGGCTGCAGGGACAAGCTCCAAGAGAGCTGTGGGGAGGGTGGAGAGAGGCATCCTGGCAGTCGCTGTCAGTCCTCGCCCCTCTTTATAAACTCCAAGCGTTAAGAAAATAAAAGGCTATACAGCTCTGAGAGGATGAACCGGTGTGTGGCCCTGTGCATGGAGGGCTCTCACATGGCTCAGATCCTCTTTGCAGAGCTGCTTGAAGCCAGCCTGGGGCGGCTGAAGCATGGGAATCACTGGGCAGTGGTCGTCACTGAGCCCAAGTCCCATGTGCTTCGGTGCGTAGGATTTGCACCACATCTTCGTTTAGCTACTGTAATGGGCTTTGTGGTCCTGGCGCAGGGTCCTTCTTGTGATGCCAGCCCTGTCCCTCCGCTCTCCTGGTGGTGTGGTTGGCCGTGCTGGCAGTGCCGAGGGACACCCGTGCCGGGCAGGCCAGCACTGTGACCCCCTCCTGCCTGCTTCCTTGGTGCTGGCAGTGTGTTGGGAGAAGGACTGAGAAGCAGAAGGTGAAACTCTGCAGCAAGGCGATTAGAGCTCTTGTGTTTTTCTTTTTTTTTTTTTTTTCCTTCAAAGGAATGACTTCGTATTTTTGGAAATAATAGCTGCTCTGAAAATCCTGGTACAAACCAGACTCCAGCCTTGCTTATCATGCGCTGTGCTAGGGGCCCTGTCGGGAACGCAGAATTTTAACTCTTTGCTGCCTGCTTGCCTTTCACAGTTTTAGTAACTGGCCTTCTCACCCCAACACAGTCTAGTCGCTCAAATTAATGCTAGGTAATATGTTTGGAGTCGAGGGCAAATCTCAGCAAAAAAAAAGGACTCAGCCTGGTGCAAAGATGCTGGAGACTAAAGCTGGTGGTGTTGGATGCTGAACAGTCGTGTTTCAGCCATGCTCAAGGTGTGACTGACACAGTCTGCAGCCTGGCAACCAGCAGGCACATCTTTGATGAAGAAAGTTGCCCAAAATAGGAAGAATGGAAATAAATCATTTCTGTGGCTTAGTTTATGGGTTAACCTTCTCATCTATGTAGAGATCTCAACAGGCTTTTGATGTCTCTTGATAGTCAGAAGTCATGGGGGGTTGGGAAGAGATGCTAAATTCAAACTGGTGGAGCAGTAATGATGTAAAGGAGGGGAGTTAGCAGTTCACTAATTACATTTGCAGATAAATCCTAACTGGGAGAAGATGCAAACTCCAGTGTGAAGGGAAACACAAAGGAACCCGAGAGACTGGAGCTGTGGGTAGGAAGTGACAATGCAAACCGGCCCTGATGAATGCAGTTCCTGTATTGTGGGGAAAATAAACCTGAAGCCAAATTCAATGGGAGTGAAACACCTGGAGAGCAATAGCCTTGGGCAGAAAGCACTCAGCCTACCAGGTAGGAGTTTGTAGTCACTGCTATTGTGTGTTGCAGACCCAGAGGAATTGCACGGCAGGGGCAGGAAGGGGCCTCTGTTGCTTGCCTGAATCCCAAGAAGGATGCGGTTCAGATAACGTGTGCAGTGCTGGGTCCCAGAGACCTTGAGAAACAGAATGGAAATCAACGGGCCCAGCAGAGAGATCCAGAGGACAGGACTTGTGCAGGGACTGCCCAGTCCTGGACATGGTGGGGGAGTGGGAACCGAGAAAGAATAAAGAAGAGCTGAAGGGAGTAAGCAGGACGGCAGGGGTGACAGACCAGGAGGCTGGAGGAAGGGAGAGAAGAGGAAATGCCTCACAGCAGATGTTGTGCTTTGCTATTTTTAGGTAATCCTTGCAGCTGCAGTGCACTGTGCAGTGGTCACCCGAAGAAGTGGGGTGGGTTTCGGGAGCAGCCCTCGGAGCCGTGGCTCCTGCCATGACTCTGCGAAGGGACAGGGAGCGTGGAAGCCCGGCATGGAGCAGGGGTCCCCGGCACGCAGATCCAATGCTTGCTCAGTCTTGGGCCTCCCCACTCCTTGTGACAGTGGGACCTTGCTAAGGGACATGGCCAGGATATGAGGGACACAGCTTACAGCAAAAGAAGGGGGCACCAACTTGATGGCATAGGGGACAGTCTGATTTTGTTAACTCATGCTCTGTCAAAGCCATAAACTCCAGCCCTTCACCCTGGCATGGGCTGTGTCAGCTTGGAGAGAGGCCACCACCTTCACTGCTGCCCAGGATGTGAAATCAGCCGGCTGGCCCGCGCCCAAGCTGTTTTCTAGGCTCATGCGTTTTTCATGTGTTAGACCCACCCTGTGAAAATCCAGTATTGCCTTCTGCTTCCCACTGAGCTTGTGCCGCCAATGGAGCACTCTTCGGAAGTGCCTCTGGGCTGGTCCACCCGAACTTGTCTTCCTGGGACTCTGTCCCCACTGCCCTGACATGTTGTCTTAACACCCTGTCCTTCCAAAGGGACCAGAGAAAGACTCTCCGTGTAACATGTTTCCTGGTGAAGAAGCAAGCACCAGGATGCTCGGCAGCCCTGACCTTGCTGGCATGTGGCACGAGATCAGCCGTTTCCATTTCCCACTGCGGCCCATCACACCGGGGATGGACAGATCCTCAGTCCGGGTGTGCCAGGGAACTGGAGCATCGGATCTTGTGCAGCGCTGGAGGAACGGATTTTCTATTTATATGGGGTAAATGGCTAAGGAAGAGAGGTGTGCTGCCTGTCAGCTCATTATAGCAGGAGCACAAGCCTGTGTTTCAGGTGCCCTCAGCTCCCTCTTCTGCTCCTGTAATTGTGAAATCCATTTGCCAGCAGTCCTCCTGGGATGAAGCTGCAGGGATAGCAAGGGCTTAGCATGCGGTAATGTGCTTGCTGAAACCGCTCCTCTCCCGAGGCTGCACCAGGTACTTTAGCCTGCCATTACCTGAATCCTTTGTCGGCTGGAGTTAACAGCAATTGTAGTTCAAGTCTTGCTGCAGAAATAAATAGGATCCCAGGGGACTTCTCAGGACAGAGCCCTCCAGGTCATGAGCTGCCCCAAGTAGACTGGGACAATGGGTGGAAAAGCCTCCCATGCCTACATGGGGAAAAGCTCCCTCAGGCCTGCCCTGGGCAGCCTGGGCACTGTGCAGTGCAGGAGCTGCAGTGAAAAATGTAATACAGCAGAGAAATGGTGTACCAGTCCTACCAAAACCAGACAAACTGGCTGGAGAGAGAGAGGTAGGCAGATATTTAGTGAGAGAATTTACAAGATTACTAGCCCAATGTATTTAGAAAGGGATTAACAGCAATAAGGACACAGTAAGAAACAAGTGGCAAACACGGACCAGACATATGGCCCTGGAGAGACGCTGCCCTGCAGGTCTCCTGTTTTCTACCTAGTGGTTACTGGGGGAGTCCCAGTTCCTTTGAGGCAGTGTGTTCATGGGGTCCATCAGTGCCAAGAGCTGCATAGCTCCGAACGTGCAGTGGGGCACAAGTGATGGGGGTGGGTCCCTTTCTACCGCAGCAGCCTGCTTGCTGTGCAGGATTTGCAACCAGCTACAGCCACCTCTAGACCCTTGGTGAGCTCCAGTTGTGCACAGAGGTCCTGGGGAGCAGCCAAGTCCAAATGAGGGTTTCCCCTCTCCACCTTATTTGCCCCTGTGCCGGGTTTCTCTACTCGGTATGTGAAGAGCTGTGTATTTGAGGACAGATCTCTCCCAGCTTGGAGCATGAAACAGCTGGGGTTTGTCCCTGTGCTGGGTGCAAGGGCTGCATGCATCTGCACAAGCCTTGGGACACCCCGTGTGTGAGGGACTTGTGCCTCAACCAGGACCCTTTCTTTCACCAAGCAGCTCCTCATGTCAGTGAAAATAAGGGGTACCATCTCATCTCCTTTTCCCTCTTTTTTTTAACCTGCTGGGGATTCGGTGGCATACTATGCATCTGCTGTGCTGTGTGGGGGAGGTCTCAGTTTTCTTCAAAGTTTATGTCAGGAGCTCCAGCACCCACATGAAGCTTTCCGAGGATTTTGTCATTTGCAGCCACGGTAGCTTGAAACCAGTGCTGAAGTTATAAGCTCCCTGTGCTGCTGGTGAACCCCGATGTAATCTCAAAGCTAGCTGAGCTCTGGTGAACAGCCCGTGTCCTACAGCCAAAATAATTCAGGCTCTGCAACTCAAAGCACAGGACAATTCACAGGCTAACCCACTTGTAGGGCAAAAGATGAAGTGCTACATCCTGAATATGAGCAGTGAAATTACCAGTGCCACCTCTGTCAATGCCACTGAATCCCTCAGAAATGAATTCTTGAGAAGAAATGAGCCTATTATACAAAGAGATTTGCTGAACACCGTGGATTTGCCTTTCCTAGCTATGTGCAGGGGCAACACAGGCTGACCTTGCTCCAAGGTCAAATAATATCAGCATGAGTTCAGCGGCAAGTGCTTCCCAGTGCACTTGCTCTCTCTGCTTACAAAACGTGGGTCAAGTCCATTCCTGGGGAGATGGCATGAGATTACAGCAGCTCTCTTTTCTGCGGGCCAAAAACCAATCGGTCCCACCGTGGCTCCGGAAGGTGTGGGTGTTAATACATGCTGGCAAGAGGATGCTGCATCCTGAACAGGCAGCTGGAATCAGGGCCAGGGTGGCTGCCTGAGTGCAGAAGAGCTTTCAGGTCACCCTGGAAGCTGGGTGGGAGAAGACACATACTCGCAGCACAAGACCAAGAGGGTCTTCCATGGGGTCACCTCTCTAGCAAAGTCTGTCTCCGTCCATCTGTCTTGGAGAGCAGTTGGTCTCCCCCCACTGCCCCCCACGCAACTACCCATGTGCCGGGGCATGGGAGGGGGTTTGCCCTTTGCCTGCTGCTTCCCACCCTCCCCGAGTGGTCTGGCTTTTGGGGAGGCTCAGAGCAGCCTGCTGGGGGGCAGGCAGCTCCAGAGTGCCTGCGGTGGGGCATGCATGCCCTGCATGGGGCTTTTGGGTCGTTCAGCTGTGAGGGGCATTCCTAAACCCCTCGGGCAGATTTGCTCCCTATCTGAAAGAGGCACCAAGCCAGCCCCTGTCATGGGCTGATAATGTCCATATTGAGGTACTCAATGGAAAAGATACGTTTACTTCTTCTGGAGGGTTTCTTCCCTTCAGAAGAGAACATGAGGTGTACCACAGGATCCAGACATTTCATGCCTGCTGTTTCCTAGCTGCTATTCTGGCTGGTGCCAGTGTCCCTGCATGTCTTGTTTCCCAGTTACATTTTCTAACTGTGTATTAGGGAAGCTGGTCAGGCATGATCAGCCTTGGGGTCCCATACCTTTGTGCGTTGGGATGTCCCAGGAGGACCTGGCAGAAGGTAACCTGTTATGTGCCCCTTTCATTGCACGGCTCTCAGTGCGTGCTCTGCTCAAGAGAGGTGGTGGTCCCCTCTGCGGTGGGGACAGATGTTTGGGGGGGATGCCCGGGGGGACCCCCAAAGCCTGCAGACCCTGGGGACCGCAAGGAGGAACAGGGCACAGGCAGCTTCCTCAAGGTTTGGGGTAGGAACCCAATGTCCCTGTGTTGGCTGTGAGCAGAGCACAGCAGGACCCACCTCTGAGGACACAGCGTCCGAGGCGAGAGCTGAGCAGAAAGCCTTTTTGTTTCCCTGCTGCCAGACTCTGCAACTTTGGGGGCTCTATGCTTAGAAAGCGAAGCCTTCGCCTTGACATTCAAATAAAACCCAGCTTTTGAGTTTAGAAATCCCTCAGAAGGGGCAAGGGAGGGTGTATGAAGATGTCTAGGGACACCCACTGCAAAGCAGCTCCCCGAGCTGTCGTGGTCTCTCAGTGCCTGTGCAGGAAGCCGAGAGGCAGGGAGCTCAGCAAAATCTTCAGATCTTGCTGATTCTGGGGGAGGGAGCACACAGTAACAATTTGGTTGGGTTCCCCACTGCTGGGAGTGCTCTTAGATGCTATGATTTCTTAATATACTCCCTACTCATGAACATGCCAGGTGTTGGAATTTCATAAATTTGCATATTTGCAATAGCTGCTTGATTCCCCAACAGGATCAAAGCTGATCTTTCCTGGAGAGGCAGCCTGTCTATTCAAAGCATTTTCATGTGACAACTTAAAATGGGTTCTGTGACAGTGCTGTAGATCCGCAGTGGCCACCACCCAGAAATCTGTGCTGCTGTTTGCACTGCTTTGAGTATTCTTCACAATTTTTTGCTCTGGGGCTTCCCCCTCCGCTGGCTACTTACCTGCATGGCCCCAGTGCCAAGCGACGTGGGGAGGGGCACACCAGCACTTGAAAGGGAAACCTTTTAGCTGGCTCTTTATTCACAGAACTTTTCACCTCCTGCAGACTCTCAAAATCTATTAGAAAAGACATTTTTCTCAGGTGAATAAAAATATCTCAATGCCTTAATGAGAACATTAAACTCAGTTTCACCTGCTTTGACTGGTGCCATGAGGTCTTGTAGTAGAACAAACATCCTTTGTCCAATTACTGGGAAAAAAACCCCAGCTTTTTCCCTGACAGGTTCTGTATTACCTTGTTCTTGAAATTCCCTTCATTGTTCGTCATGTCAAGCAGGAACACCTCATTGTTGACAGAGCAGTTCCCAGCGCTTAGGCTGTGTAGCTGGGACAATCCTTTATGTCACAGGTTGTACACCATCCTTCTTGTGGATACCTGTCGTGGTTTAACTGCAGCCAGCAACTAAGCAC
>NW_009225027.1:0-309 GCF_000690835.1 Fulmarus glacialis
GGTGGGGAGCTGGAAATGTAGAAGGCGACCGTGTACAGAACAGTGCTAGCAAAAGAGCAAAAAGCTTTAGGGAGTCGGGCAGCTGGAAAGGGAGACAGAGGCAGGGACAAGCAAGGAGGTAGGCAGAGGTCTGGAGAAGCACCGCAGGGACAGGCCCGGACGCACGCGATGGGGTGCACAACTCACCGCAGCTGCTGGAGACTGGCAGGAGACCTTCACCGCCCCGAGGCTTCTCTCTCTGCCCTTGCCCCTTCCTCCTCCGCAATGCCGGCTGGCCGAACCTCGCCCACCCCAAAAAACGGGGCGGGG
>NW_009225028.1:0-3116 GCF_000690835.1 Fulmarus glacialis
TGCCCTGGAAGACCTGGAGAGGCAACATGGTGCCCTGGAGATGGAGAACCTTCTCCTGAGAAAGAGCAGCTCTCTAGAAGCGTGCAAGGTGGCAGAGAGGCTCCAGCAAAAAATGCTCAGCTAGCTGCCCTCAGCGAGCAGCTGAAAGAAAGATGCAGGCAGCTGCAGGACACCATCGACCACCTGATGAATACTCCAGTGCCGCTGCCTGTACAAAGCTCTGCTGAGGAACTGGGTGTGAAGTCCTTTCCTCAGCAGAGGGCCGGAGAAAGGAGAGAGCCTGCCGGAGTTTTGCTGGCACAGGACCACCAGAAAGAAGTCCCACAAAGGTGGCTGAGGAGCTTCAGGCCCAACTGCCTACAGACACATCTTGTGTGAGCACCCTCAGCCAAAGGTGTGAGGAGTTAGAGGTGCAGCTTATGCAGATGACGCATGAAAAGACCAGACTAGCTGAAGAAAATTCTCGCCTCCGTGAGCAGATGCGCGGGGCAGAGAAGGTTCAAGCTGAAAATGTTGAACTGAAGGGGCAACTAATGCAAATGGCAGAGGAACGAAATTCTGTCATCCAACCATCAGCTCTCTTCAAAGCCGTTTGAAAGATGCAGAGCGCAAACTGAAAGCCGTGACAGAAATGGCAGAAAGCGCTCCGGCAGAAGTAAAAAGGGACCACCAAGGCACCACGCAACTGTTTCGAGCCCAGGTGAGTGAACTGGAGAATTGCTTTGAGAGCCCCTCAGGTCCCAGCAGGGGACACTCCTGGGTCCTGCCTTCTTTCAGAGGAGGACCCCGCAAGTGAGACAGAAGAACCGCTACCAGGCAAACAGTCCATCATCCTGCAGGCTCTGCGACAACAACCAGGAAAGCTTTGAACATTCATAACTCAATACAGCTACAATCCTTGTGATGGTCCCAGTGAGCAGCCTGAACTAGAGCTTCCTCTAACTGCTGGACAATATGTTCATGTCTTTGGACAGGTGGATGAAGACCGTTGGTCTGTGGGAGAGCTGGCAGACGACACAAGAGGATTCATCCCCTCTAATTTTGCTGACGAAGATTCAGATGACAACCTGGAAAATGAGAACTGGGATTATCCTCATTATTATATTTTTGGTCTCTCGCCTATTTTGGAGGAAGATGAAGAGGATCTAGATGTGGGTCTCGGGGCTAAAAAGCACAGAAACAATGGATTATAATAAACGTAGCCTATACGACCCTCCAGAATAGCTACAGAAGTGAATTTATACTTAAAAGTAATTTTTTTTTTTTAGACTTTTCAATTTTTTAGAATGGGGGACCTCTGGAGGGCAGCAGAAGCCTCCAATGGGCCCCTGCAGAGCCTGCATAAGGCCCCTGGGGCAACTCTGCTGTGACAGAGCGCCACTGCTGCTGGCAGCAATGGGGACCCTCCTGTTGGGGCTGGTGGCTGTGCATGTCCTCACCATGGGGAGCAGAGAGCGGAGAGAAGCGAAACAGCGAGCAGCATTGCCCAAGGGACCGTCCACACAGGCATCGGTCACGCACCAGGAAACCATGTTTGCGGGGCACCTCAAACCCACTGCTGCCCCTGCATTTGCACCCTGGAAGTAAGCCGAAAGAATGGGCTGGGCCTGGCCAGGGCTTTCCAGAGCATCCCCGCATCCCTTCCCCAGCCTGATCCGGCCCTGCAGGTCTTTTGGCTCGGAGATACTTCTGCTGGCCTCCTGCGAGCGTTGCCCCCTAAAGCACTTCTGAGTGTGAGGCCCGATGCCTGGCTGTATGACTGCCAATGGAGCATACTGCGCGTGCACATGTGTGCGTTTGCAATTGCTGCTCACGCAGAAAGCACCCCGAGGAGCATGTGCTCGAGGACATCCCCTGTGCTTGTTGCTTGTGCTCTCTGGGAGCATTTCACTGACTGCTTCTTCCACAGGCCGCAGCTTTTCTGGAAAACAGGGACACTGCAAAAGTATCCAAAACTTAGAAGCAAGCACCTACTCAATAACAGAAAAAAAATAAAATCTCAACTGGTGCTCAAAAAATGTAAAATGACCACATTTTTCAAAGAAGTATGGGACACTTGGACACCTGAAGAGGCTGATAAATTTGGTTTAATGGTCAGGCAGACACAGCACATAAAACAGTGACTTACTGTCACTGAAGTGCAATGTATGCACTTCTAGTGTCACAAGAACAGCAACGTATGATGACACTCATTCATAAGCACAGAAGCCTTCAGTGAGTTTAACACCTTCCATAAGCCAGCCTGAGGCTACTGTCTTCTTCCTGCAAGTCTGTTTGAGTCGATGGCCATACTAAAAAAACTTAGCCAACTAATAATTGCATAATAAATTAATAATCAGAACTGTGAAAGATTTTTTAACTATCAGATGTATAAAACCCATGTAATCTTACCTGTCCTTGTCCTTGTTATTTTCTCCCTCTTTCTCACCTATTCCTTGTACTCTTCAATTATCTTTGATCAGTTTTGACACTATTTAAGCAAACAGAATCTATCTTTTGTTTTATTTGTATTACTTTACAAATATTTCTAACCCAAGTTTAAACCTTTGAGTCCTAAAGAAATAACAAATAATAACATTTATAACATAGTATTTTCCTACAAGAACTTTGAATCCTTCCAGATTTACAGAAGCAGGTTAGATTCAAATTTCCATTCTCAACTTAGAATAATAGAATCATTAAGGTTGGAAAAGACCTCTAATATCATTGAGTCCAACCATCAACTCAACACCACCATGCCCACTAAACCATGTCCCTAAGCACCTCATCTACACGTCTTTTAAATCCTTCCAGGGATGGTGCCCCCCCCCCTTCCCTGGGCAGCCTGTTCCAAGGCCTGACCACTCTTTCAGTAAAGAAGTTTTTCCTAATGTCCAGTCTAAACCTCCCTTGGCGCAACTTGAGGCCATTTCCTCTCGTCCTATCGCTTGTTACTTGGCAGAAGAGACCAACCCCCACCTCGCTACAACCTCCTTTCAGGTAGTTGTAGAGCGCGATGAGGTCTCCCCTCAGCCTCCTCTTCTCCAGACTAAACAGCCCCAGTTCCCTCAACCGCTCCTCATAAGACGTGTCCTCCAGACCCCTCAGCGGCTTCGTTGCCCTTCTCTGGACACGCT
>NW_009225029.1:0-2863 GCF_000690835.1 Fulmarus glacialis
GTCGTTTGTTTGTTTTGCACTTTAGAAGTCCCAGAAATGTTAATTCTGGTCTTTTCTGCTGGCTTTGGAGGATGGCAGGGTGGTATTAAGGAAGTTTATTTTGAACTTAAGGGATAAGGGAGAATACGGAAAGCTTAACAAAAGCTTATTCAAAATACCGGTTAGCTGAAGGTAAATAGTGCTAAACAAGCAGACGAGGCAGTCTAACACACTAAAAGCAGTCCTCTTCCTTTCTTAGAGGCTTGTGCTTCACTGCCTTGAGTTCTGTGGCTTATCCTGCCTCCTGGTTTTTGCTCCCCCTCCACTACAAATTTAATGTGGCATTCTCAGAATAATTAGAAGACTAACTTGTAAGGATGAACTCCTAGTTGCATACTCTTCTAGCCTAGGGAGAATGCCAGTTTTGAATATAAAAAGGACAGGATGAAGAAGGAAAAAAAGGGAAAACAAAATCTTTCATAATCATTTCTATACTGTAAATAAGTGAAAAGTGTCATCCTGTGCCAGAAGGTCTTATTCTAGAAAGCTAGCTGAGATTTAAAAGCTCTGAGGAATAGATAATTTCAATAGTAAATGCTATAAAAAAAAAAGTGACTTTAAGGTCAAAACTAGGTCTTAGCCTTAAAAAGACTCGGTATCTTGGACAAATAAGAGCTATATTTGCATATGTTGACACGAAGCAAGTAGTAAATCTCGTGCTTCGGGCTGCAAACTGATTACCCGAGGAAGGAACTTTTCCCACAGCATTGCACAACTGGCAACGTTTTGCTTTCCTCAGGAGAACTCTGTTATCTGCCGTTGCCTGGTGGGACGGGAGGGAGAGGCAGGGAAGGAGAACAAGCTCTCGTGTTTGCCCAACAGACCGCGTGGATCACAGGCCTGTAAGGACTGTGGTGCTGGGAAATGGGAGTGCCTTGGGTTCCTTTCTCTTCTTCGTGCAGCTTGTGAGGGGGACAGCCCTGAGCAGTTTTGCTGCTGCCTGAAAGGGAGTAGCACCGTGTGGTGCTTGTGTGGGTGCTGAGGTTTCATTCATCGATGTTGAGAAGTGGTCTGGGACCTTAGATAGACATCGTTTCAAGACTACTTGTGAAGATGCCTTCTCCAGGCTTAGCCTTGCCTTCCCACAGCTCCTACTGTGGGTGATTTTTTTCTTTCTGCGTGAACCCAAGCAGTCCAGAAGCGTGTCCCTACTAGAAGGTGCCGCCAGACCTGGGTGGGCTGTCCTGGCTGGAGGAATAGAAGCATGGCTCAGCTGCACCTGGGCTGCGTAGATGCAGATGGTCTCAGATCTTGTATAGACTTGCTGTATTTGTCCTGGGTGAGAATGGAGGCATTCAAGTGTGGTGTAGGATAAATGTTACTCCAGTGTCTCAAAGGCATAATAGCTGTGTCCCTATCGCTCAGAGGATCTCCATGCCGTACTCTGTTTTGGAGGTCAGATGTGGCCTCCGTGATGGTTAATATGTCCAGTAGTAGCTGGCATCTGTTTGTCGGTCAGGCACGCATCATCATTAAGAGAACAAGAAAGGAAGACTTCTTGCAGTGAAAGTTGTCTTGATGAAAGCTTTAAAAGTTATTAGAAGGAAGAGCAGAAATCTCTGTGAAATACAGGCTTTTCAGCAGCAGAAATTTGGATAAGAAGGAGTCTGGGCAATGACTTCTAATTTCTCCAAGTGAGGTTATGAAGCTGAACTTGAAAAGTCTTCTGTCAGATTTACAAATCATTACAAAAAGCACCTGTGGATATGAAAGAACACAAAGGCATTATGTTCCATCATATTTCAGTCTGATTCTTTGGAGGAACAGGGGTGGTGGGTTATTTTACCTCTCCTCAGCATTCAGAATATGTGTGGTGTTTGAATGTCTCTTGAAGGCGCAGCTCCCACCAACTGATTTCTCTAGCTCTCTAAGCCAGCTGGCGTGAACAGAATCAAGTTCTGCCTTCAGCAGTGATGTCAGTGTGCAGAGTATCTTTCTCTGCACTGCGTTCTCTGTTGCACAGATGCAAGTGTGTGTGTAGCTGCTTTGTGAGCTGTGGCAGGGAAATCTGGTGGAAAAGGTGTCTGCCAAGGAAACAAAAGGGAGGTGTGGAGAGAGATTCACCACCTCGCTGCCCAGCGGGATCATTTCCCAGACTCGGTTTGCAGAAGCACCCCTCAGCCACGCCAGCACAGCTGAGGGAGTGGAGAAACTGTGTGTCTGTCATAGCCTTTCCTCAGTACTGATAATATCTGGTATCTAGAAGTTTAGGCATATGTCACCCATGCCCTACAGGTAGGGGCAGGGAAGTATGACTTGCCACATGCTGTATTAATGAGTTAGTGACAGATGGAGCTATAATGTAGGGCTTCAGAATAAATAGGCAGAGAGTCTAGCTGTTGGATTTCAGTACTGTCCTCACAGTTAGTTTCCTTTTTCCAGCTGTACAAGTGCACTCTTGGGTATATTCTTTCAATAACAACTTAAAGAGGCAGTTAGATCCAAAACCCTTCCCCACCAGTAACCAAATGCTGCTCTCTCGACTTATTCACCAGCCTATAGCCAGCCAGGTAGCAGTGGGAGGTTAGTTTATTTATGACCACCCTGTAGTGCACTGTAGTGCATGTAAGTGGTGCAGAATGGTCTTTAACAGGGCAACACTGGAAATTGGTAGATCCTGGGCAAACTCCTTTGGTGATGGGCACTGAAGAGGCATCTGCTAGGAGGGGAACAAAAAAGAAGTGGGTTGGAGGATAACCACGGGGCTACTGGGCGAATGGGAGTAAAAAGACATTTCTGGACATAGAAGGTGTCAGGGAGTGTACAGGTGATGAGATGGGTAGCCATGTGAAACAAATTGGGAAGGAATGGCATAGAGTTGTTC
>NW_009225029.1:2879-3114 GCF_000690835.1 Fulmarus glacialis
TACATGTATTTTATACATGTGTTTTAATTCAAATATGTTTTCTTTTTTCCTCCCTTCCCACCTTCTTCTGTTTAAGTAAGAAGAAAAATGACCTAAGCACCATCCAGCCTTTGTGACCAAGGGCAGGAGCAGGAGTAAGGCTGCCAGGAGGATGGCGCTGCCTGGAAGCGTACGGAGGCAGCCTGCAAACAGAGGCCTTGTGTCCCATTGCACCCACCATCATATTGTTGTTTTG
>NW_009225029.1:3145-30978 GCF_000690835.1 Fulmarus glacialis
TTCTTCAGGTAGGTTGAGTGTATCTCATCTCACTGAATTTGGGAAGGTGAGGGCATGTCCAAAGAAGTAGAATGAAGCTGGGGAAATAGTCTTAACCTTTGGCTGTGAGCCTTGAAAACAAACTTAAAAGCTAGTAGTACCAACCAGTCTGGGAGTCATGCAGTAGTGGAGCTAAGTGTGCTATGCCCCTGCAGAATC
This sequence comes from Fulmarus glacialis, assembly GCF_000690835.1. Taxonomy (NCBI): domain Eukaryota; kingdom Metazoa; phylum Chordata; class Aves; order Procellariiformes; family Procellariidae; genus Fulmarus; species Fulmarus glacialis. Next base: position 3,344 of record NW_009225029.1, read on the forward strand.
CAGCCACAAAGAGGGCTTGCACCAAAGGTGAGGCTGGCTGTGCCAAGCCGGCAGCAGTCTGTTGCAGAAGGGTGAATGTGGGTGGGTGTGGGGAGGAACTAGCTGAAACGAGGAAGGAAGCAAACCCTGGTGCTTGGAACTCTAAATGCCTGTTCCGACTGATGGAACATGCTGTCGTTGCTTCTGGGGTCCTCTTCTCTCTTGAAAGTGCTGCTTGCAGAGGGTCGACAGGCCTTTAGAACAGAGAGGTCACTGCTTCAGATCTGAAGGTCTACTAGATTTGTTTGTTGGAAGCTTGTCTGTTACACCAGCTGACAACAGCTGAAATACCATACTGCCTCTCCTTACAAACTTTGCCTTGCTGATATCCTTTGATCTTCACAGCAATACTGCCACTGATACCTAATCTGTCTCTGGAAGAGCGCTTGTAATGGTGGTTAGCCAGATGAGTGCATCTTCTCTTTTCTCTTTATTGTTTGGTTTTTTTTTCCTGAGGTACCTAATTGTTGTTGCACAGTCACCTCCTCTTTTGAAAATAAAAGAGGAGGTCCTTTCCAGTCAAGACCCTATTTCACAACACCCCATAAAATCAGTGTGCCTACCCGTAATTTGGGGGTTCCTGCTGCTGGCTACTATCTCCAAAACTACCCGTCCTCTGCTATGCTGCCTGCTTAGGCAGCATGTATCTGTATTTTGAGTCCCACCCTTTCCCACTTGACCTCCAGAGAAGATTTGGCCAACCTGTGCTTGTGTGTTTTCTGGCAGTTACTCCCTGCTCCATGCTTCCAGAAAGACATTCAGTAATGTCAAAGTCAGCATTTCCAGCCAATGGACTCCCTCCTGCCTAAACAGCACAGCCCCTGAGCTCCGGCCGTATGAGGTAAGGACACAAGGGATAGGCAAGTGCAGAGAAAGATGGGTAACTTCCAGAATGCTGAGCTTGTGGTGCTGAAGAGGCCCCTTTAAGTGTCCATCAGGGACACTTCTCAGAATGTGAGTGGGAACTTCAGGTGTCTGAATTGTAGTTTTCTGGATCGTCAGGTGATGGTGAAATCTTTCCTAGTGGTCCCCAGAGAGAAACTTCTCAAGAAGTTACAGTGTTCCAATGGAAATGGGGACCCCAGGAGAATCTCTGTAGTAGCCAGCAGCACGGAGGCGGGGGAGGAGGGGGAAAGAGGCACCCTGCCTCTGAAGTGTTGGAGGCAATAAATGGGAACAGTTAATGGCCTTACAGAGATCTCTGTAAAACCCTGACTGTGGTGATGCTGCTGCTGCTGCCACCCTGTTAAAAGGATAGCCAAAGTAGGAGAGAAGAAAGCTATCTGAAAGTGCTAGCTGCTTATCCTGAATTGATATCCTAAATTGAAGAATGACATTTTATCTTGCATCTAAAAGGTCTGATTTCCAAAAATGCTGAACATCCAGTATCCCTTGTCTGTAAAATCCTAGCTTCAGTGAAAGTAGTGGGAGTTTTGGCAGCGTTTGCTTGCAGAAAAGGAAGTTGTATACTGTTAGCACCTCACAAATGGGAATGCAAGAACTACCTCCTGGCTCCTACTCATAACCCTTTTAGGGGCATGCTTGTTTTTAGCAGTGGCTTGTCCTGATGCTTTTGAGAAGTGGAAGAAATCTTTCATTAACAGCTTGGTTGTAGGCCATGGTATCTATTAGAGCAGGGAATTCCAAGTCAGTTGCTTGGGTGTTGTCTGCATTAGAAATGATTGGTTATTTGAACGTTTGACTGAGGGATGATAAATGCTGACTTTTTATGATAGGTGAAAACAGTAAATTGGGCCTATAACGTGTTCAGGATTTTATAGTATAGCAAAAAGGAGTGAGCATCTCAGGGATGCTAAAATGAACTACAAGGTCTTTATATTTAGTTCCTTAACTGACATTCAAAGAACTAGTATATTTTGGAAGCTGTTTTGATCTTCTTTTTTATATAGATGATTTAGTGTTTGCTGGATGTTGAGGGGTATGTGTCTGATCAAGAAAAACGGTCAAAATGGTCCTTTTGGTATCAATTTAGGTTACATCAGTTAACAGTAAAGTGTGTTTTGGGAAATTGATAGGGCAGATTAAGGACATGAACAGAGAATTCACTTATGTGGTATCAGTTCTGAACTTCGGTATATCTTTTTAACTACAGTTGTTCTTTATTTTTATGCTTAAGAATATTTTTTCAAGTATAACAAAATGTTTTGCAATTGTTTTGTGAGTAGGCCCTAGTATGATTTTAATAGAAGAACAACTTAGATCTATACTTTTCAGCCTTTAAAGATTTGTGAGTTCTGCGGAGGTTGTTTAATGACTTTAAGCCTAATGACAAAAGATTTGATTCTCTTATCTTTCTAAGACTCTTAATAGTTTGTGGACCTCCAGGGATCTCTGGTTAAAAGTTGAAAGCTACTGGTGTAAGTAGGTACTGGTGGCCTCAACTGGCAAAAAGTATTTTTCAAGGGATTTATTAGTTTTCTTGGACACATGAGACTTGAGCAGAAGCTGTGTTGATAGGCCTTACCAGTGTTACATCTTTTAAACTAAGTGGATGTGTAATTAGTGTTGTCTGTGCAGGATGTTCTCCTGGAGAGGTAGAATCAAACTAAAGCTGATGATATTTGAGTTTGGCACATCCATAGGTCAGGTTTGGATTGGGTTTATTTGTTTGTTGTCTAATAGCGGGGAGGGGGGAAGACGGGAAGGAAGAAGACTTTGTCCTGATTAACTTTATTCTTCAAGTCATCCTCAAAGCTTGCTATTTTCAGCTGATGTCGCTAATCTCAGTTTGGGGACAACTGAGTCTTTTTCTCTTTTTTTGATCATATTGAAAGTAAAATGAAACTCAGAATAAGCAGAAAAAATAACAACATTAGTGACTGGAGTTCATTGTAAATAGTTTCCAACCAGTCTATTTCTTCCCCTTGATCCTTTTGTGTTCGTTCTTTTCTGTTTGTGGTCTGTCATTTCTTATTATGGTTGCTGCCACAAATACTTTAAGGGAATTATTCATTTAGTGAAGACAGCAAGATAAGTACAGAAGAGACACTGCACATAAAACAGAATATGCCTTTATTGTATTATTCATTAAGATGCTCATCAGTGTTTCTGTGTGTAAGAAGCCAACAGTTACATGCTTGTTAGAAGTAGGATTTGTTTTGCCAGTCATTTGTCTTGATCCAGGTGGAACGAGCATTTCTCACTTCTGATTTGCTAGCTTGCCCTTTAGAAGTGAAACGAAGGGGCAGTGGGTATTTTCTGCAGTAGATAATGCCAGAATTGTTCTTGATTGCATAATTAAAGTGGTGGAGGAATGGGAGGTTGCTGGGGCCAGATGCTGTTCTGCTTTAGAGTTGGGGTTTCCATCGAAAAAGAGGAGAATGAGCTATGCCCCTCCCTGTTTACCTGTTAAAATTTTCTCTCTGTAGCTCTGGAACAGCAGCCATTTATTTCCAAATGCAGAAGAAGCAACTCTCTTCTTGGGGACGTTGGACACTATTTTTTTGTTTTCCTATGCTATGGTGAGTAAAACTAACCCAAAGCTGCTAAGCTTTGGTTGAATCTTATTGGGATGATCACGCCCACATTTGGACCGGATGAACAGGATCTTCTTCTTGGACTTCCCTAGCACTAACGCAGTTAAAAAGATTAGTTCAGGAGCAGATTTTTTTCCTTCAATTTCTGTTAGTTCTGCCCATGCCTGTCACCCATGTGAAGATGCTTGTTAACAAATGCAAGAGAAATACTGTCACTTCAGAATTTCTCATACACCTATCACCAGTGGGTGGGAGGGCTAGTTCTCTCTCTCCGAGAGTTCTGAGATGAATTTTTTAAAAATAAGACATTTAATGAACAGCTATGAGCAGAGTTTCTTTGGTGGCAGAAGAAGTGGTTAGAATCAAACTGTAAGTTGGTATAAAAACAATGTTTGGATCAGCTTGACCCTTCTACATAATTTTAATTCTTGCAGATAACAGATGCAAATCTTGTGGCTTTATTTAATGCTGTGTTTTGTTCTTAGGGTCTCTTTGTCAGTGGCATAGTTGGGGATCGCCTGAATTTACGCTGGGTTTTGTCTTTTGGCATGTGTTCCTCTGCTCTGGTGGTAAGTTGGAACATACCAGTGTGATTTAGAAATCTCTCTTAGGGTTTCTGGATAGGGTTCTACTTTAGAGGACAAGAGGCTCTGTTTCTGTGTGAATCTGCCCATGAGTTCTACCTGTACCTCAGTGGTCTCAAAGTCTGCATGTAAAACTTTGTGCTGGATGCACTTATTGTATTTCTAAAGCATAAAGCTACGCTAGATGACTCATCTCTTCCTGAAATATCTATTTATGGATACTGTGTCAGAAGGAAATTCCGAAGTTTGAGGCACCGTCTAGAGACTTGATGAACAGCTTTTGTACAAGATTGGTGTTTTTGGACTTTTTGGGACTGTTTTGTATTCTAACTGTTCTCCCAGCCCACATATGTTGTCATCAAGGCTTTTGCTTCCAAACACAATCTTTGCTCTCTTCTCTAAAGGACATGCTAACAATACTAAGCATTCATTTACTTATTTTGTAATTGCTGGGAGGGCATGTGTCAAAAAAGAATGTCCGCTTAAAACAAAAGGGCTCTTCAGGTTCAAGCCACTGCAGGTAAGTGTGAATCAGTTTTATCTCATTGTGGTTTTCTGGTTATTAAAGTAGTGGTAAAATGTGTGGAGTGCTCTTGATTTACCCAGTGGCTACAAACCCCACTATGGCCTACTGCGTTCTGCAAACACATGACCACAAACATGCATCAAGCACAGTGTGCCACAAAGTGTGTTTATTTTGGCTAGTTTGGGTGAGGGCTCTTAGTAATTTGAGACCTGGCTGTAGTATTTATGATAAATTTTGCTGAGATAAATGACTGCTGAGGGTTTTGTGTTTGCATAGAGCCTTGTGGATTCGGATGTCAGTACACTGGCAGATCAAGAGGCTACTGTATTTTTAGTGTTGTTACTGCAAGTATTTGTCCCTTTCTTCTCCTCTCCTGTTATAACTATGCTGTTTACGAAGATAAAAGTCTTTTGTAGTGGAAGTGCCGTGACAACACATTTGTCTCTAGAGTTGTTTGGGCTCTGGAGTCAGTGCTGTGGTGGCTCAGCAGAGGGTGCTATTAGCTCTGAGCTGTTTCTCAAACAATGCCAGGCTTGCCTCTGGCCTGGCGGTTGTGGGGGACCTTCTCCCTGAAATGTTATTTCTTTTTTAGGACCCCACTCCTGCCTGGCTTTCAGGAGTGGCCTCAGGGTTTCTTCTGTTTTTTGGTTTTTTTTTTTTCCTTCCCTCCTCTCTAGGTATTCTTCTTTGGCACGCTCACAGAATGGTTGCATTTCTACAACAAGTGGTTCTACTGCTGTCTCTGGGTTGTGAATGGCTTGCTGCAGTCCACTGGTTGGCCCTGTGTGGTTGCTGTCATGGGCAATTGGTTTGGAAAAGCTGGGTAAGTTGAGTTTTCTTCAGTGACTCACTTATCTGACCTGCTGAGTAGCAGATTGAGCTGAAAGTCTCAAATCAAAAGGGCAACTGTTAGATCAGAATTAAAGTTAAAGTTATGTGGGATGAAATATGCCTTAATTGTTACTATTATCTCCTTTTTTTTTTTTTTCTGGAGCCACGGAACAGCTTGGTGTGAACACAATTGTTTGTGTTAAAGGCACAGGTTCAAACTTCAAAAGCCCCATAGTGCAGAGTGGCTGAATTAAAATTTTCATGCCACTGGAAAACCTGTTTCTGTCTACTTACCACTGAAGAGACCGAATGGAAACTGACTCATTGTAGGTTCAACTCTGTCACTTTGAGGTATTGCAGATGAGCGCTAGCCATAGTTTGTAACCCTGTTGTTGCCAGCTGGCCTCTGCTGTAACACAGTTGTTACAGGATAGAACATTCCTTGCTTATCTATTTGGTACCCCCAAGTTATTCTGTGTTTTGTTTTAAGTGACCTTTGGGTCTCTTTGAAGTGGACTGGGAGAATGCTGTAACTTTATTCATAAGTTAAAGTTTGCTCAAATGTTTTATCTTTGTCTTGCTCCTAATGTCACCTCTTCCTGCATTGCCTTTTTCAAATTTTCTTCCCCTTCTGCAGGAGAGGTTTTGTGTTTGGACTCTGGAGTGCGTGTGCATCTGTGGGAAATATCCTCGGGGCGTTCCTTGCCTCCTGCGTTCTCAAATACGGCTATGAGGTAGGTATTGCTGTCTGGCTTCTAGCTAGGACTGCATGTCTGATTGGGTTTTGAGAGACTAGTTTCTTATCCTGTCTCTGAGAGATAACAGGCTCAGAGTGTCCAGTTTCATCTTCCTGAATTCTGTGGTAGCAAGCAGTAGGCAGAATAGAAAGCGTATTCCTTTCCTGACCCTTCCAAGTTGGCAGAAATGAGCTTGAGACTTCTTTGTAAAGGGACTGATGTTACTGAAGAGCCCTAGCGTCATAGTATACCCTCTTCTGATATGGGTGGCTTAAAGTGCTCTTCAAAGTCATCCATCACTGGTTCTCACTTAACTGAAGTCACTGCTGCTGAACACTGGTGAGGCATAGCTTCTATAACTGGGAAGAGGCCAGGCACACGCTACATTGCTGTAATGCGGCAGGCAGGCAGTTGAATGCAGGTAACGTAAGTGAACCAGCGCGTCTTGCAGCACCTGACCTATGAGGGCAGGCTAACAGAGCTGAGCTTGTCACTCTGGAGATGAGGAGGCTTAAGGTACCAAATAGCAGCCTTCCAAAGCCTGTGAGAAGATTGCTGAGAAATCAGAGCCAGACTCTTTCCTGGGTTGCACGGTGAGAAAGCTAAAAAGCAGTGGATATAAAGTGAAGCAGGGACGGTTCCAAACGGATGTTTGGAAAACTATTTCACTATGAAGTTAGTTGAGCATTGGAACAAGGGGCCACAGCCTGGAGCATCTGTCTTTGGAGGATTTAAAGACCTGATTGAACAAAGCCCTGGGCATCCTGGTCTGAATTTGGTGTTTGACCCTTCTTTGAGCAGTCCCTTCCAATATAGCTGGATCTGTGGTTGTGTTGGGTGAGCTCCTTCCTCACTGCTGTCACCTCAGTACACTAAAACAGCTGTTTGAGTGTGGTCTTTCAGCCTAGATAGAACCAAGTCTGTTTAGGAGAGGTTTCCAAAAAACAAAACTTGTTTCCAAGTTTTATGGATGTAGTCTGGGTTGTTGTAGCTGTGTTTACTCTCTAACAAGGTTGGAATGTAAAGAAACCCTCGATATTCAGGAAAGCCTATGTGACTGAAAGTGTTTTAAAAAATAATCTTTTATTTATTTACCTTCAGTATGCTTTCTTGGTGACTGCCTCAGTACAGTTTGCTGGAGGAGTCATTGTCTTCTTTGGGCTCCTGACGTCACCGAAGGAAGTGGGTAAGTCGAAGAGGGTTGTAGCATTTCAGTCCCTTCATGGAAAGCAGATCTGCAGCTTTCCATGTAGTACTAAAAGTACTGCTCGTTCTGATAGCGCTTGTCCTCAGGGCTTTTATAAAATGGTGTTGCACTTTAGTGTATTTAATGGAGCAAATGCTTTACTCGCCAAGATCACACTAAATGCCTCTGTGCATCATGTGTATAGGGTCTGGATATTTTAAAAAGCAAAATAAAACAGCCTGGCTCTAATATGTCCATTAGGATGTACCTAATTATCAGTTTTTCTTCACCTGGAAAATCAGTTTCTTTTTAAAGAAACAGTACGCAAACTGGTAACTGGCTATGCTAGGAGAAAACTATGGCAAGCCTTAACTGTGCAGTGAGAAGGGGAAGTACTTTTCATCTGCAGGTCTCCTGCAGCAGGTTAAATAGCTCTCAGGTTGGATATGGTCTTTCTCTGAGAAGATGGTAGGCAAGCCAAAATGTAACAGGAAAACAAAAGAACTTTTGGGCTTTGACAGGGCTATGAAGGAGGTTTCCCAGGTGCCTGCAAAAGCTATAAAGTTGGTAGCTCTAAAGCTACCATAAAGAGTGCTTGTAAGAGCACTCGGCAGCCCAGAAAGTGCAGTGCAGTTCCTAGGGTTTCCGTTCCAGCGGAGGCGTTAACAGGCAGCAGCTGTCTGAGTAGCTGCTGGTACAGTCAGCCTCCATGCCCAAGGGAAGCGGTACCCAGGAGCTAGGTCTGAGGATCCCAACCACTAAATAAGGGGGGAAATGCACTAATTTGTTGTGTCTTCCAACTAATGGCCAGACACTCAGAACAGACAAAGCCGACGCCAGGATCAGACAGAATACTTTCAAGAGCACTAGAAGACAAAGGGTAGAAACTGGCGACACTGCAGGACACCATCTAGAAGAGTTTCTAAGCCAAAGGAGGATGGAGGTATGGGAGAGCAAGGGAATTGCTAGAAGGGAGAATTGCTTGAAAGAAGTGAGCATAGCTTTAGAGTGGGGAGAGGGTGGACAGGCTGTGGTCCGTTTTTCCTGTTGCATGTCCCTTGTAAAACTTAGGCCTCCCTGAGCTTGGAGCAGATGAAGACGGCAGTGTGGAGGAAGATGCCAACAGACCTTTAATGGGCAATGATGATGCAGATGATGATGACCGGAATTACTCTATTCAAGCAACTGACACTGACAACCAGCCAAAGGCCATTGGCTTTTTCCAGGCTTGTTGCCTTCCGGGTGTAGTACTGGTGAGGACACAGATTCTTGAGTGAGATCTGACTTATATTGTTAAACGTAAAGCTGACTTTTTGTGTTGTCAGCATTTGTTGACATCATTGTTAATATGTTGATCCTGTGTTGTAGTTGTTGATATCTGACTTCTTAAGCTGTTAAAACCTTGGGGTTGGGACTGTTATCCTTGTGTGCATGGATTATAATACTGTCTGGGTATGCGGTTGCATGTTGCTCTTCCCATCAGACTCCTGTTTCATTTAGTGCATGTAGTGAGCCAGCTAAGGGCAGCAGAGATCCTGCCCTTTTTGTGCTGAATTTAGAAGGGAGGCCATGAGCAAAGGTGGCTGTAGGATGCTTTCTTGGTAAGGTAGCTACGCTGCCCTGAGGAGTGGGATTCTCACTGCTAGCTGAGCATCACACAGAACTCTGTGGCATTGATATTGGGGTTTGGTTTTTTTTAGTTGTCTTAAAGCAGAAAGCTGGCCTGAAAAGCCTTAATCAGCATGATGTAACATGTGGCAAAGTAAGCCGTTTTTTTTATAAACAACTGGAAACAAGGTCTGGTGATGCAGTTTCCACATATCCTCATCCTGTCCCTTGTGTGAGAACTTGTACTTCTGTATCAGCAGTCTTGCCCAATTCATGGATTTGGTTCAGCTGAAAAATCAACCTGCCATTAAAAAACGTTAACTTTCTGTGTCAGTGGGCTGTGTGCCCCCTGAATACTAGAACTAGTACAAGAAAGGAGGAAGGGTGGCTGGCTCAGTAATACAGTGTGAACTGTCTGGATTTGATCATGAAGCAGAACTACTGAATGGACAGTATGTCAGATACCCTTCATGAGTAAAGCGGTTGGTTGTGATTAAGGCAACACAAAATCTAGAAGGGATGGGTGGATTGTCAGTGTTTAGAGTGCTGGACAACTGCAGTTCTGTTGTTAAGACCTTGGCTGAGGGATGGCAAAAGAAAGCATACCCATCTTGAGTTCTTTCCTAATATGGCTAAATGCCATATAAACTATGGCTTGGTTTTGGTGGTGCTAAGAACAGGCTGATGTACAAAGAACCTTTAGGCAGAATTTCTTAGTGGTGGAGGCTGCCTCAGTTGATGTGTGACTTTTTTCATTGGTCAGAACATAAGAAGGTAGTACACAACTGATGTTGCTGTTTCTGTACTTGGGATTTTGAGGACATGTTCTGTGCATTAACCCAGCAACATGAACACATCTGAGCCTGACTTTTATCTGATGTCAGAGCAGTGCCCAGCCAAACCAGGACATTCTGTCAGATCAGTGAGAGACCAAATACTGAGAGAACCTCCAAAGCCTTGTCAAGATTCTACAAAGACTTTGACATATTTTTTCTGTAGTTCCTCTCTTCTCTTGCTGAGTGATATGGTGGAAGAGTTTTAATACAGACAGCTTTCCTCTAAGCCTCCAGAAATTCGATGTTTAATCACTGAGACAATCTGGTAGACAGTTTCTAAGCATGTTGTAATAAATATCGCTTTGTACAGTGCACTTTTCACACCCAGAGGCAGGAGAACTCTACCAAACATCCCCGTGTCTTACGTGTGTAACAATACAGCTAAAAAGGATGTATCTGTTAAAATAACATGAATTCAGAAGAGATCATTTTGTGGAGTTTAATATATAAAAAGATATGCTTTTTGAAATTCAAAGACAAGTATGTACATACACATATACATACAGTCTCAAAAGCTGTGATTCTAGCAGGTTGTTTTTTCTGCCATCATCCTTGTTTACCTCTTCAAATATGGGTTCCTTGAATTGCCGTGTCAGTGTTTATCGGGATGTGTTACTGAAATAGTGTGCCTCGTCCCTCTGCGTGGTGGGCCAGCAATCCCAGAGAACAAATCTTTGCCACACACGTGAAAGCTTTAAAGAAGGAGATCTCCTGCTAGCTAAAGAGAACTTGAGCCCAGCAGCCAAAAGCAGGAGGTTGTCTCAGCTGTTGGGTTTGGAAGCATGTGCTTAGCTTTGGCCAAACCTTTCATCTTGTGTCCTGGAATACCTGCCTGGGGGTTATGAACGAAGCTTTCTCTTCTGGTGCTGTAGGCAGATGAGCCTTCTGAGCGGCAAAAGATAGCACAGAAAAGAACTACTTCACATAACTCTTCTCAGCATGATGCACACATAACTAAATCTCAAGCTTGTTTCATGTCACATGGTTGGCTCCCTTCTCTTCAGAAGGTGAACTGAATTTCCTTCATTTTTTGAAACCTGGTGTCATTTCCTCTCAAGATTACACTGAAAGTGTTTTAACCCGTTGCATTCAGTGAAAAGAAAATAACCTTCTTGACAGTGATTTTTGTATTCCTGGGTTCCCTTTGATGTTCAGTGTTAAGCTTTCATAATGCTGCCTTCTTATGTGAAATGCAGAAGCACTTCCCCCTGAAAGCTTTAGCTGGATACAGAGCTTTATGGGAAGAAGCAGAAACACTGTTTGCATTTCTCAAGTGCTAACTGCTTGCTGGCCCTCTCTTTGTTCCAGTACTCTTTGGCCTACGCCTGCTTGAAACTGGTGAATTACTCATTCTTCTTCTGGCTGCCCTTCTACCTCAGCAACAACTTTGGATGGAAAGAAGCAGAAGCTGACCAGCTCTCGATCTGGTATGATGTGGGAGGAATCATAGGTGAGTCAGCAAGTGAATGACATCTTCCTGCAGTTGCCCTGCTAGTGTTTGAAAATGAAGGACAGTCAATGCAGCTCAGAGCAGTTGTGTTCAGTAGGATCTAGCTGTTCACCGAATATATGAAAAGTCTAGTTATGTATGTGGCTGCTTGGCTGTTTTTTTTCCTAAAACACAGAGTATGTGAGCCCCCTAAAGAGTTTACATATAATTTAAAGGGCACTATTATATTCTTGGACATTACCCCCAGCAGGCATTTTTCTTTACTCACTAGGACTTTTTGAAAAGTGCCATGTACAAAATGGTGTCCCTGCTGCTTGCTACTTCCTTTCTGCCAGGTACCCTTGAGGGATAGTTTAGATCTGCACTTACTGGGTTCTGTACTGTCTCTTCTGTCCTGTGTTTTTAAGAACAGACTCAGTGCAGATCTCAGCAGAGCAGGCACAACTGTGTTATGTTCAGAAATAAAATGTAATTGCACTTGTTTCTGCTGGCTACAAAATCTGACCCTGTTCCTCCAGAATAAAGAACATATTGTATATGTGTTTAGACTTCCACTCTCCTGTGTTCAGTTTCTTGCTTTATTACCTTGTCCAGTTAGCTTTCCTAGAATAGACATCCTTGTTTTGGTCTGTTCAGGGTCAGGTTTTTTTGCCTGTGTGGCCTTTTCTATGTTAGGCTTTCTCAACATTCTAGTTTCTGCCAGCAGAGCAGTTCCTACACAGGTAGCAATGATACATAAGGTGATTTTTATCAGCTATTGGCATTTGTTGCAATTAATTGCACCTACCCTAAGTAGGTGAGACAGCAGGGAATGTGAGCCCCCTGTGTGCTAATGCTTTCCCTGTGAAAAAGAACTGCCTTTTCCTGCACTTTCTGTTAAAGAACCCAGGCACAATGTTAAGCTTGCTTACATCCAGGTTGTGGTGATCCTAGAGCTGTGATCACCCTATAGGGGAAGGAGAAGGAAAGCAGGAGCATTGGCTAGTTGCGTGCCAGAAAAAAAGAAGTAATAAATTCCTGGGAAAGCAGTATGAGTACTTTTCCCTGCTCTATCTGAGCCACTTAAGTTTACTGTTGTCTCTGTCTGGGGCAGTAAGGGCAGGAGACTTAGTTTTCAGGATTTTAGAGAGAATGCGTATTGATGAGAAGGCAAGAGGCCCACTGCACTCAGTGAAATGAGTTTTGTTCAAGGTGTTAGCATCCTGAGCCTGACGATGATTTTTTTTTTTTGCAGGTGGGACTATCCAGGGCTTGATTTCTGATGTGCTACAGAAGAGAGCCCCAGTGCTAGCAATTAGCCTGCTCTTTGCTGTAGGCTCTCTTTTTGGATACAGCCGTGAGTATGCTTTTGTTGCGCAGTGATAAGAGGTTCATTGGGTACTTCTTGGAGAGAAGCAGAGCACAGCCTGTTCTAATTATGTTTTCTGGTCTTGAAACTGCTTCTGGATCAGGATGGTGCCTTTTGGTCTATTCTGCCTGAAGTGTGGCTCTGCACAGAAAGAAATCTGTTCTCTGGTTAATGAGGTGGAAAAGAATTAGCTGAGTGGTTGGATTTCTCTGTACTGGTGAGTTATGGTACTGATCCTTCTTCAGTGTCAGTGAGATTTTTGGCATTGTCATTGTATCAACACCACAACTGGCAGAGCAGGATATCTCAGCTGCATCCGTATAGTAAGAGGAAAGAGAACCTGGGGACAGATCTGTGCTGGAGTATATATACACACTACAAAGAGGCAGAAGCTCTTAGACTTCACCACTTACGCTTTTATATGTGGTGAAATTGAAGAGTTTCTGCCTCTTTTATAATAGATATAGTTCTCGGTGATTGGTTATTGAAAGGAGTCTGTCAGGAAAACTGAGTAGAAGGAGACAGGCAGATCTCATTTCTATGAAACATCTATGAAGCTCTTCTAAGGGTAACAGTTTTGTGTCTTCAGACATGATGTCGTGTGGTACCAGAGTGCTTTAACTCACTGGGATGTCATTTCACTTCTCTATGTCTTCCTCCAAAACGGGGTGGCAATACAGGCTGGCTTGTATAGAGCACTTTGAGATCTGTGGACAGAAATCGCTGCCAGAGGTGGACACGAACAGTAAAGTGTGCCTTTCAGAAGCATGCTGGCTTACTCAGATGGTCTCAAAGTAAGGTCAATAAGGTATAATCATTAAATAGTGGGGATTGGGTTTGGTGGAGTTTGGTGGAGTTTTGTAGGCTCTTGTGCTAACTCATTACTTTCAAAAGTGAATTGGAAGCAAATGGGAAATTATTGCTGACGAAGTTTGAAGTTTGTTCTAGATAGCAGAGCAGCCAGAGGTCCAAGTGTCTTGTGCTTAGCTCTGTCCAGCCAGATACAGAAGGCTCAGACAGGCGATACAAAGTTACTGCAGTGTGATAATTAAAATGAGACAGACCAGGAAACCTTTTCATGCTTATAGCGTGTTGCACATAAGAGTAATAATGGCCTGAGAGTATGTGAAGAGGGCTGCAACTTGCCTCACGCATGGTAACTTGACCATGTGAGGGCCCTAAGTTGAAGCAGTGGGTTAGGAATTCAGGTGATGCCTGGAAGTGAGGTATCAGGGAAAACAGTGTCTTAAAAACACTGAGAGACTGTAGCGGAAAACCAGCTGCATGTGCACAGTATGGTGCTGTTCCTGGAAAGGCAAGCAGAACCTGTAGATACCCAAGCATGGCTTTGTAAGGAGGAGTGAGGATATGGGGTTTTGCATTTTTTACTTTATTGTGCAGCATTGTTTAGGCAGTTGCTGGATTACTACCTCCAGATCTAATCTCTGTATTTTAAAAAAAGATTTTGGAAAATTCAGAATGAGTGGAAGGGTGGTTCAAGTGCTGAATACTTTATGGTGGGAGAGATTGAGTTGAGTCTAACTTTCCCAGAGAGACAGAGGGACTTTCTATTCAAATGGACTTTCAAGGAAGGTAAATGCGAACTCTACGTCATAGAAAAAGGCATAACAAGGGCTGGAACCCAGAGCCAGGCAAATCTGATATTGAAATAGGGCACAAAATTTTAATGGCAAAGGTGACTTTTCTACTGTAAAGTGCTGTTGGGAAACTTCTAGGTCTTTAGTCTCTAAATGCCTTTAGTCTCTAAATTTCTGTAGAAGTCTCTAGTCAAATAGAAGTTATTGTTGACACTATATAGCTAATTGATCAGGCAGTTCAAACTGGATGTTTGCATGTTTCTTTCTGATCCTAAATAAGTGGCTTTCTCAAGTTCATTTGTTTTATTTACACTCATCTGGTCTTTCTCTTGCAGGTTCTCCAAACAGCAAACCTATCAATGCTGTGATCATGGCAATTACAGGTATCTTATTAAATGTCGCTGTTATGCTAGTAGACATACATATACATTGCAGAAAAATCGGTAACACCAGCCTCAGGTGGTGGTAATACATTTGTTTGTGCTGCCATCTCTGCTGGTTTTGCAGAAAGAATAAAAGCTGGGGCCCAAATTCTGTTCCTTTTGGAATACAACTGTAGGAAAACTGCCTTACAGAGGGAGGTGTAAAATATAGACTGTCTAGAATAATGGCTTGGAACTAAAGGGGTCTGCCTTGGCTTAGTATGATGAGGACGGATTTATGCCAAAATACCTAGCCGTGAGCTGGTATCTGAGGAAGTGTCTACATGGCAAAGTCATGAGCTACAGCTCAAATTTGAGGGTGTTTGTCTGTCAGAACCCCAAATACCCTGTGTACTGTGAGAGGTCACAAGCTTTGTGTGCTACCAGACATACTATGCTGTGTTATGGAATTAAGATTAGCCTGCATGAATAGAGCCTTTCTTTTCAAACACTCCTACTTCAGAACTTCTCTGTGCTGTTGCATTTTTTTTCCCCTTCCATCTCCTTCACCAATCCCCGGAGACTGAGGCAGTAGCATGGGGTATACTACTCCAAAGTAGAAATGTTTCTAAATCTGCTTTGTGTTGAGGGTTTGTATATGCATGCTGTTCAAAAGTAGCTTTCTGTATTCAGTTTGGGGTGTCCTTACTCTTCTTGCAGAATGTGCCACAGCTAATTACCTCGTTTTTGCTGTTGGATGAAAGTGTGCTTGTTGGCAATTTCTGTGTGTGTACTCCGGGTACACAAGGTGTGCCATGACTGTATGCTTCAGCTGTGAGGGTAGACTTTTACCTACAATTAGTCTGTGGTCACTATCCCTACACTTAATCCTTTTCCTGAGCTTTGCATGGTAGAAAATCTGTGTTTCGAAGATGCTCTGTTGAGAATCTATCCTCATGCTTGTTTTGCACCAAGGCTGTTTTCTTGGCACTTCCAGGATTTTTCATCGGAGGCCCTTCTAACATGATCAGTTCTGCAATTTCTGCTGACCTGGGGCGCCAGGATCTGGTGAAAGGCAGCAGCGAGGCTCTGGCAACAGTCACAGGAATTGTGGATGGAACTGGCAGTATTGGTGCTGCAGTGGGCCAGGTGAGGCTACCAAAGGAAAACAGAGGTCTGGGGAAGGAGGCAAAGGGTCTGTTATGGTTAGAGATGTTAGCTTATTCCTCAATCCAAAGTTGCATGGAGAGAGAGAGAGAGAGAGAGAGAGGGGTTTTTTTTAAAAATATGTATTTATTTGAGAAACAACCAAGGGAACATAGGTATTTTAAGCTTCCAGTGGAAGGAATTTAATTAAGAACTAAACTAAGTATTCATAGTGCTAATATTACAGCACTTTCATAGTTCAAATAAATTTTAGAGACTTTCATATCCTGAACTCCAAAAAGCAAGTAAAGATCAGCTTCACAAAGAGCAAAAATAAAATATTTTGGAGTTTGTTTGGGATTTTTTGTTCAAAGGTAATAGCAAAACCTTTGCTTACAGAAAAGCTTACCTGTATAACCGACTAAAATTAGAATACCTATTATGAATGTTACAGTTTTATAAAGTAGTTTAAAATTTACTCTTATTTGTGGTTCCCCTTTTTATCTATGGATGTCTTTTACACCTTGTAAATACAGCACCACTTGCTTTGATAGTCCTTACAGTATTCTGCCACAGGTCTGAAGACTAGACTGTTGCAGAAAAGGAAGCTGACAGTGTGCCCACTGGGGACATTCTTTCTTCTCAAATAAGTGTTAACTATGTGGAAGAACGCAGTGGTTCTTTGGGAAGGGGAGGATTTAGTAGCAAGATCGGAGCCAGGCATCCTCTATTTCAGGCATCCTCTAGTGCTGGTAAAATACCAAGGACGCAGGCAAGGCATACAAGTTTCTTTTCTGGAAAGGCATTTGGGTTTGTACTTACGATTGATTGCCTGATAAATACGATTGTTCAGTCTCTGTTTTGTAGGAAAGATGCTGCTTAGCTCCATTAAACATGGAAAATTACAAGTGCTTCGTGGACATCTTAAAGTGCACTGTTACACTCCATGTTCTTCTTGCATTGTCTACAGTGTTTCTGTCTTCCCCCACACATACCATTCAAACTTACGTCATCATAAAAATTGGGTCTTTAGTTCTGAAAAATTCCACCTGCCTCCCATTCTAACATTGCATTTATTTCAACAGAGACAACCATGATGTCATTCTGGGGGTGTGTGAATAACAGCAAATGCACAATGAATGTGTTAGAAATTCAGATCCTGTTTTGTGCTAATATACCCAGTAGTGAAGAAGGGAGGCTCTTGTACAGCATCTGAATATAAATCTGCTGATAGGGAATACATTTTCTTTTGTAGCCTGTGTAGTCCTATTGAACTAGGACGCAGTTCAGAACAGACTGTACTCTCAAGTGTCTTGCCTACGATGAAGGGTTAAGTAGTTAGTGGTTGCACAGCTCTTGAAAATCCGTCCCTGTGTAATTTATAAATCATTCTAGAGCTTTTAGTTCTTCTGAGAGTACTTACATCCACTTACGTCCCAGTGTTCTGTGCAAAAACCTTGTATTCAGCGGAGTCAATTTGTCACCCTTTGAAACTAGTTCAGTTCTGTCTCTGTGCTGCCATGAGTTACTGTAAAGCTTCAGGATGGTATCTCCGCTTTGCTGAGACTGTGGGTTTTATACAGAAAGGCTGCTGTCCTGAGTCATCTCTTCTGACAGGAAAAGATCAGCTGGAAGGTTTTGTGATCAGCTCTGTATGGAGTGTTAACAGCCCACAAATTCTAGAAAATGAAAGAGTAATGCCTGAAAGTCATGCTTATCTTCCCAGTTTGAATAATTTTTTTTCCCCTTTCATTTTAGTATCTAGTGTCTTTGATCCAGGAGAACCTGGGATGGATGTGGGTTTTCTATTTCTTTATTCTAATGGTAAGAAATCTCCTCTTTTAAAATTCTTTGTCGAAGTTTTTGTGAGAACCTGAAAATTGCGACTTAGACGAGCAATCTATTTCTGCAGCAGCTGCAAACTCTGATGCCATTCTCAAAGTGATCTATGGTGTGCCTTTGCCTCAGGGTGTCTGAATCAACTAGGTTCATTTTGGATATCCTTTAAAGTCATGTTGGCCAACAGGAACTGAGATTGTGGCAGAGGCACAAAAATACTTGCCTAAAAATACCTGTATACATTTCCTAAAGTTCCTACCACCTGACTGACTTCCAAGGCAGGACTTTTTCCTCCTTCATCTCCATGATACATAGTTCCTAATATTTTCAGGGAGCTGAAGTTAAGCTTCTTGTTTGTTAGCCCTTGAAGATTAATGGAAGGAGTGATGAGGCTCTTGCAACTAAAATGAAAATGCCTTGTCCTGGTATACCACTGGGGGAGAAGACCATTCAGGCCCTCATCTCCTCAGCATTGCCACAGTGGTGAATGCTGTACAATTCACCCATTCTTCCTTGCGGGAAGTGCCAGGAGTTGTCTTTGCATCTGTGCTGACAAGGGAAAAGGCCGCTTTGGTAAGCAGCAGAGGTGGCCGGGAGGAAGGCTGTTGAGGAGGTGAAGAGCTCATCTTCTTTATGAAGAGAAGATCATGACAACTGAAATCGTATGAGCTTTCCTGCAAGCTCAGTCCTTCCATCTGCTGTGCCACTTTGTCATTGCTTCTCTTAGCCTGTATCTTTCTGGGGAGGCCGTGAATGCACATTGGAGCGCAGGATGGCTGCACCTATGGTTGCTCTGTGCTAATTGTCCTGGATATGCTTCTTTTCACAGACGAGTTCAACAATCCTGTTCATTTCACCATTAATAGTGAGGGAGATCAAATTGCTTCTGCATGAACGGCGGCTGCGAATGCTGGCTGAGTGACTTCTGCTTGCCTCTGGAAGGACTGTTGTACGGACCTGACAGCTGGGACACTAGTCAAAACTTTGGGAGACTTGTTTCTTACATCCTCCAGGTTTGGACTAATTCAAAACGGCTCTGCAAGACTTGATTGACCTGCCTTTGCGAGCTCAATAGTGAAGTACCAAATACCCGTCCTGAGACCACCCTCATCATGGAGCTGCTGACCCAAGCTAGACAATCCACGGGCCTGGCGGATTGTCCCGGCCTACCAGACTCTTCCATGTCAGCAGTCACACTAGGGTCTTCTGTTGGGTGGTCTCACTGCTATACCCTTTCTTATTTATTTCTGGATGTCCTGACCAAAGGTCGACTGTTTAAAACTGACAGAGAGGCTGTCTTACAATGAATTTTGATGCTCTGTTGTGCTGGTGAAATCATACAGTGCATTTCATGGGTAGTCTAAATTTACGATCACTTTAGCTTTTAGAAAGGGCAAAAATAATTATTTGGAATTTGCGCTGTCCAATTGTTTAAAAAATGCTGTTGCTAAATCTCTGCACAGACAGACCTCTGCTATCCCTAGCTATTAACTGTCACATATTCCAGTAGTTGACATGGAGAAGTTACCTCCATATTTGTTTTTAGCATTTTTTAATAATAATAATAATATTACTAATCTCTGGGAAATGAGATTTCAGTTTTTAACTATTTAAGCAGACAAATAGTGTGCAATACTTTACTGTGATCTCTGAGAATAAGCCTTAATAGATCCTTTGTGTCTAAAGGATCCTTGAATGGCTTTGGGGATCAGCAATGGGACACAAATACTTTCACTACTGCTTTGTTATTTGAACGCTGATCAATACTGACCAAAATGGGACTGTCAGGTGACCCTCTGAAGGAAGCTGATGTCATACTCATTGGGTAATTGCTCATCTCTAGCAAAGAGAACCAGAATGGAATTAAAGGAATTTAAGGGACCTGGATGCTCTCAGACATGGGCTTCCAGACAGGGACTGAAGCGTACTCGTGGAATAGCACCAACGAGCAAGTGCTGCTGTCTTCCCCCATGCTCCTCTGGCTATGGCTGCATAGGGGACCTCAAGCTCCAGGGTTTTAAAGCTTGCGTTGTATCAGCATGGTGGTATTTGAGTATTTTGCAGTACTGTGGTAAGCAGGGTGACCGACTGACACCTCTAACGTTTGTTGGTGATGTTAATGAGATCGTCGAGTAACTTCTCAACAAATTGTTTTCTGCTTATGCCTTGGGATGTTTCATTGTAATACGTATGTGTTAACCAGCAGAACTTTGGATCAAATACTCAATCTAACTAGTCAGCGATGCCGGGATGGGGGTAGGGGGCAAGAAAATTCTTGGAGCTGAAAATTTGAAACTTTTTAAATGGGAAAAGTTGCCTTTTTAAAATGTACAGTGGCTTTTGGTTTTTTGTTTGTTTTTTTTTTTAATTTATGACCAGGACGATTTAGTCACGTGTTGATTGTAATGAGTGGAACATTATTAGTGCCTTACGGTTTTACTGTATTGAACGGTTGCTTGGTAATTGCTGCTTCTGCAGTGACGGCTCTGTGCACAGCTTTACTTACTGTGAAACTCAGTTGCTCCATTTTATACTTTTTTTGAGAGTCTCTTTCTTTTTATCTTGGTGGAAGTGATTCTTGCTTTTTTGCTAGCCCTCGAAAAATTTCAGTGCTTGGGAAAACGGTGCGATTAAGCTGATGAGGGACCTGAATCCTGTTCTTCTCTCTTCTCATTCCCATTCCAACTTTTGCCTGTATAATTAGAGCAGGAGACTGAGAATCTATCATCCTGTTCTCAGAATTATGCCCTGGGGTTAGTGTTCACATCCCAAGCTACTCATTAGCCCCTGTACAAATAGAATCAAAACTCCCTGAAATTTAGTTCTAAAATTGATGGTGGCACCATTTGCCCCAGCCACGGTGTCTGAGAATCTGTTTCGAATTCCAACCTCGATGAGCTTTTTGGCCGGCCGTCTGGGCACTAGATAAGCTTCTGATGAAAGGTGGGATGGGAAAGGGACGTCGCTGGGGTCGGGGGGAGGAGAGGCAGGCCCCTGTAACAAATGGTTTCCTGTAAACAGTTCTGTCCCCTCTTGAGAAGTGTCAGATGTGTTGCGAGTGCTGCAAACACAAGCTGCCCAGCAGCTCGCATGTAAGTGTGCGGCGGTGCTTTGAGGCCACCCTCAATTAGCGAGGCGTGCCTGTGACTTCAGGATTGTTTTGTTGTCGTCCTGGATTTTTGGTTCTGTGTATTTCCTCAAGGTGCTCAGATGGAGAAAGGTTTTCAATCTGATCACGTCCAAACTGATCTCACGTGAATAAATGTAAGTTGACTTGATCTGGGCTAATTCTGTGTGCTTTATTCCACTTTTCTCAAGGCGGTTCTGCTGAGCGTGCTTCTCTTCCTCCTTGTTATAGGCCTAGCTCTAACAGCTGCCTTTCATTCAACTGCTGTGAAGACCTGAGCCCTGACTAATGTTGAAACCAAACCCTCATCCCAACCTAAGAGAGGACCATGTTCCCGCATGCAGCGGTTTGGCACTCTTCCTGATCAGTCTCACGAGAAGCTTTGTGAGGGTCCCCTAACAGAGATGCCCATAACGGTGTAATTGATGGTCTTAAATAAAGAAGCCAAAACATATACTTGGTTTTATTTATTTATTTGTTGATCTGCGGGTAGAAGTCAGGTGTTCTTGCCTTGAAATTAAATGTGCCGTGCGGCTGCTGGCCCTGCTGTGCCTTCTCTCCTGTGGCTTGTTTCTTT
This sequence comes from Fulmarus glacialis, assembly GCF_000690835.1. Taxonomy (NCBI): domain Eukaryota; kingdom Metazoa; phylum Chordata; class Aves; order Procellariiformes; family Procellariidae; genus Fulmarus; species Fulmarus glacialis. The sequence continues at coordinate 24,635 of NW_009225029.1, forward strand.
AAACACAAATCCACACCTACGCTTAGCTGTGTTTAAATGGACACAGTGGGGAACTTTGTAATTGTGTTTGTGTTTTATAGTTTGCCGTAAATTCAGAGTTGAGCACAATACTGGATTGCTGGAAAAAAACTCATGCCTGCATGTTCTGGTCCCTCAACTCCGAGTAGGTTGGTGGTGCTGTGATGTTATTCTTCAAGAAAAGTAACAATTCATATTTTTACCCCTTTTCTGTCACTTTTTTTTTTCCTACTCATGAGGAACTTCCCAGCCTACTCTGGAAGTACTCTAAAGAGGAGAGCTTTGCTTGAGTATCTATTTGAAAATGCTGATAGTAGCAGTCCCCATCGCCACCACTGTGACTGTGATCTCCAGAGCCCAGCGTTTGGGCGAGCAGGAGTGTAGGAATTACTTGAATTCAGAGTGCAAAGGAAGCGCATTAGGAACTGATCTCTGGGCGTTTGGTTGCAGCCCAGGATGTGACAGACTGTCTGACCAAATTGGTTATGAAAGAAAAGGTGTGCCTCAGCCCCATGGTGCTTTTCCGTATCAAGAAAACTCCTAGCAATAGATGCCCTACAAGCAATGCTACTGCGTCCTGGTTTTCTCGGAGGTCTGGAACCCAGCGGTACGGAAGTCTGCCTGCTGCCAGTATCACGGTGCTCTCCAAAGGGGGAGAATTGGGCTTCTGCTCTAAGTGCTGGGCAGCCTTAGAGAGCACGTGAGCTTCTTGTCCTCACCAAACCCAGAAGAGCAGCTTTTCCTTCTGCAGGAAAGTGGGAGGAGAAGCAGCAGCAAGTTTTAAGGGTTATTGTTTACTCCCTGAGATAAAAGGAGAAAGTATCTATTTTGAGATAGTCCCACAGATCTCGCCAGTAAAAGCACTAGCTGTTCAGGGATGTCTCAGACACACCACTGATCAGTTACTCTTGTGTAATTTTGCCCTCTATCCAGCCGTGGCCAAAGTCCTCTGCCAAACCTATTTGCAATTTCTTCCCCCTTCTTTTCTAACTCAGAGTGCCTACAGGGATGTTTTGGGTTCTGTATTGCAAAAGTTTTCTAAGGCACAGCATGCCCACCTTCCTACGTCTCTGTCAAGCCTTATCTAATCCTTTTAGTAAACAGCCTACGGTTCTTGGAAGCCTGTAAATACAAGCTCTTAGACCATTTTGTGGGGTTGGATCTGGGGGGTGTGTGTTATGTACAGGCCCATGAAATCATCTTGGTTCTATTAAAGCCTTTCTTAAATGAGAGTTGCTTAGATGAATATTTAGAGCAATGCAAAGAAGAAGAATTTGGGCAATTGCTGTGTATGTTCCCTTTGGTTCTCCTGCGCTGGTGGTTATGTTTGTGCCCATGTCTGGATCCCCGGAGGTTCTCCTGGAATGTCTCCTTTGGCCGCCTCCAGAAGAGTGTATAGCTGTCTATGAAAACAAATGCAATGGGCAAATCAAAATGTACTCCTGGAGCATGGGAGCAGATAGCAAGCTTTGTGGCTCTCTTGTTAGGTTTAAGATTACTGCCAGGAGAAGGAAGATATCTCTCTGAGATTACAGAAGCCCAGGTAAACTGTTTGAAGACAACCTATCTTGTTTCTGACTAGTTTTTAAAGCAGCAGATGGCGGTTGACGGACCTCTGCGTGAATTGAAGTCTGCGTCCATTGGTGGTGTAGCTCAGTTGTGAAGGGTAGGAAATACATACACCACCACCTCTTGTCCTTGTGGATCATACGAGTAACAATATAATCCAGAGCGTACCAGGGGAATGACAGCAGATAAGGATGAGATTACTTAGATGTGCTATTTAAATCTTCTTTCCTTATAACGTGGTAAGCGAAGAGTTGGGGATTTGGGATGGGTTGATTTCTCTGGGCTCCTGGATTCTAACACTGGCTCAGAGAACTCCTGCACCCGGAGACCTACATCCTCACTCTTTTTCCCGTTTGTCAGGTGGGACCCGTTTCCAGAAACTCACTGATCTGCTCTGGAGTGCGTGGCAGAGAAAAGCGACGTTGGGCTGACAAAAGCTGGTGCTTGCCTGCAGCGAGTGCCAAAGATGACAAAGCAATTGGGTAATGGCTGACTGTGCTATTCAGCCGGAAGGATGGGAGTATCCCAGAGGCAATTTCATCGGGGCTGGCTCCACTATCCATTCACCTCTTCTTCAGCCTCCTTGCCCTCTGCCGTAACTCTTGCATCCTTCTGGGAATATTAATGTTTTGTTTCTTCCAGTCAGAAGCAGGTTCATCCCAGGACTGCTTATCAAGGCATGGCAAGAAGTAGGACAGATGGCAACAGGCGGCTGTGGTTCCTGCTGTTGAATGCAAAGAAGCTGTTACGTGAGGAGAGATGCAAAGGTGGGAGCCCTGCCTGCAACAGCAGGCATGCGTCAGCATTGCACCAGCACAAGTGATTTCTGAATTAGTGCACAGCTCTGAAACGTCTGGGTGAGCGCGTGTGCAGGGCTGGTAGGGTCTCTGCTGGAGGTGGCTTTTCACTGCTTAGCTTTGTTTCTGTGCGCATCTGTGATGCTCTTTGGGCTACTGGAGCTCCCAGGCCCTTTTTTAAATACCATCTTGGCCCTGTGTGCTCAGGCAGAGTCAGGGCTGGTTTCCCTGAGGGAAGGAGGAGGGTGCCGGGGGAACACGGAGCCATGGCCCCAGCAGCTGGGTGCCACCCTGGTTCTGAGGGACTCTGGCCTTTGCTCCCAGGTGGCGAAATCCAGATTGCTTTATGCGCCTGGTTCTGCTGTACTTTGCCACTTGCTTTGGCCGCTGCTTTGCCATCAGTTGGATGAGGATCTCTGCCTGTCTTCTGCGACTTCGCTGACTGCAGTTTTCTCAGCTGCTTTCTCTTCTTAGGAAGGGAGCAGGGAGTCACTTTGGGGGCTTTATCATAAGTCAAGGTCTTGGTTTGCCAGGCTTGCTCTTTTCTTCCTACTTCCACTCTTTCACCCCAGGTTGCCCGTTCAGCCTCAAATGTGCAGGGCCGGATTCCTCCCTCCTCTGTCCCCAGTCCATTTTCTTTGCTCCAGCCTTTGTGGTAGCTTGTCTCCAGGACTAGAAAAGGAGCCAGTATTTTCTGTGCTAACAAAGTGAGCATTGTAATGCAGTTGCAGAGTGGGTGGATGTGATTGCCGACAGACGTATTCCTTCTGCTAGGGTGTGGATTAAAGCTCAAGGTGACTTTGTTCCTGCATAAATTCACTAACTTTCCCCGGGGAACTGAAGGGGCAGGGGTGGGAGGGCAGAACTATGATAAATGAAAGTGTCGGAAGGAAATGCACTTACACAGCACGCACTACTAAAGCATAAATGTGTGCTCTGTAAGTAGCTTTCAACATAGCTTAAGGTAGCACTCCGTGGATTAAAAAAAAAACCAGGACGATGTTTAGCTGAGAAGTTGAGCGTGGCTCTCTGCAGGCTGCTATCCCAGTGTAATTGCCTGGGTAAGTGGATTAGCAAGCAGCAGCGTGGCTTGTTCCGGGCTTTGAGGGGAGCGAGGAGGGCACTGTTCCTCACAAGAGGATGAGGCGGAGGCAGGCAGCCGTTGCGGCTCTCTACCAGTCAGACCCGTTCGACACTGAAAGCTGTGGCAGACGGTTGGGTTGTCATCGCGTGCACTCGCTGGGAAGGGTCCCATGGAAACAGTTCCTTTCAGAGCTATCACTTGTCCTTATCTGCCGCGAGGTGGGTATGGTGACAGCAAATCACATCTTGGGACACTTCTTCTCTGCCTTTGTTGCCATGGGAATTGGTGTCTTCCGCAGCTTTGTCTTCTGTGAAAAAAGAGAAGTGCTGTTACCTCCCCTGGCTCACCCACCAAAATGTGTCGAGGATGAGGGGGGTTGTGGTCAGCCACATCGTGCCCGGAGCAAAACGTTCGTGCCAGGAACGGGGCTGCGAGGTTGCTTGTCTTAAAATCTCATCTGGCCGCGCACGTCCCTCTGCGGTAGTTACCACGTCTACGTTACGGGGTGGTGATGCAGAGCAGAACGCGGTGAGGCACGCTGGCCCAGGTAGCCCTGCTCCACTCGCCCTGGGTGTCAGATGCGGAGCTATCTGACCTTGCCAGAGTAACAGGGCTGGGACCTGCCCTCGCACCCGCTTCAAAATCAGGTAGAAGAATCTGGGTCACGCAGGCGTCTGACACGCCAAAACACGACGTCGTTCCAAAAGTCTGGCAGGGCCCAGGGGTTCGAACGCCCATCCAGCGGGGACGCAGGTGGGGTCCCCTGCCTGTGCGGGAGAGGGAGGCCGTGGAGGGGCAGAGGTGCACCAGACTCGTGGGGAGAGGTGCTGTGTTTCGGCTCCCTCCCCGGGTGACTGAGCAGCCCCCGGCAGGGATGTGGGAGCCGCGCGGCCGGTCCTTCATAACCAGGAGGCGAAGGCACTGCGAAGCTTCCGAAGGGAGCCAAGGAGTTTCCAGGGAGCGGGAGCCCAGTCGGGAGCCTAACCCAGGATCTGCATCTCTCCTGTGCTTCAGCTCATGGCCCAGCCCTGTTGAGTGCGGTAGGGAGAGAAGGGAAACTGCATTTACAACGTGAGCCTTAACTCTTAGGGGAAACCGTTCGGTCCCTGGAATTTTCCATGCTGTACGGGGAGCCAAGGCTCTCGCTCTGAGCTATCCTGAGGTGATACGAGAAATCAGCTCGGTTCGGAGAGCTCCCCGCCCTTGTACCGTACATCTCGTTCCTTCCTCCCAGCCCTCGCCTGTGTCGTTTCTTTAGATTGTAACTGATCTCTATTTTATGTACACTTTTCGAGCGGATTCTGATACCGAATTAAAAGATACTTATCTGCCCCAAACTCCTACGAAACAAAGAAGTGGTGTTATTTCCACGGTACGAATGAGGAACTGAGTCAGAGGGAGGCTAAATGACACATCCGAGGTTACCCAAAAGGGCCGAGCGCTGCTGGGAACCGAATCTGGCAGTTCCTCTCCCCGCTGCCAGAGCCCTCGCCCTCCGCGGCGCTGGGCGTGGGGCATCGCCCCGCTCTGCCCCGGTCTTTCATCTCCGCCTGGGCCCTTGGACTCTGAAACGAGCCATAAATGCAATCGGCCTCTTTCAAGGAGAAAGAGAGATTTATCTTGAGCCCTAAACTTTTGGCACTGGAATTAAAAGTAGAATTTGAACTGGTCTGTGTAAATAACCCCACAATTACAATCCAGCGCTTTTGCTTAGACTTCGGTGTTTGTGGTGCCAACTTCTCCTGGGGAAGTGGCTGTGATGCCTCCCGTTGACAAAAGGTTCATATTTGTGCCGAAGTTGACATGGGTTTTGCAGCTAAAAATACTGCACGCTTTCAAACTGTGCTGCTTCACACTATGCAAAGAGTCTTCTTGACGATCAGTCATTCACGTTAGAAGTGGTTCAATGTAGAAATATAAATGAGAAATGTGGAATTCTGGAGCAGCAGGAGAAAACAGGCCATAGCAGTTTAACCTGGGATGGAAATAAAACCTACAATTATCTCTCAAAAATGTGTGCAAGTGCTGTATTTTTAAATACAAAAAATGTCTATGTAATAAGCTGTTTTAAATGAGTCATTCAAAAATGCAGGAAGTTTCACTTTCTCGTCTAATAGATGTGTGTTTCTGTGTTTACCCTTTTGCATATGTATGAGTATATACACATGTATAAATACATGAAATGCTCCCACTGTTGTAGCTCAAACAGTTTTTCCATATTTCTCCCTCTTCAAATGGCGTTGTTTAGTCTTCAAGGATGTTCATCACAAAATCCACTTTAACTCGTGCACTGCTAGCGTAACAGAAAGGGGCTTCGATTACAGCTTGAAGCTGTTTTTGTTGCCCTTGACCTCTGACTGCGAAAGTTGTGAAGAATATTGAAATAAAATGACGGGATAAAAACAATGAATAATAGAGGGTGGGCAACTAATACCGTCAATGGAATACGCTGAGCTCCAACTCAGCTCGGTCTGGCTACCTCTGCATCACTGCTGAGTTCTTCGAAATGTGCCACTACAAACGGCTGATGCAGTCAGCTAACCGCAGCGAAATGGTACAACTTCAAAGCTCTGGGAATAATAAAAGTCATGTCTGCCACTGTCTGCTTACTCACCCTTGAAAAAAGCCGGTATGAAAGCAGCAGAGAGCGATTTAGGCTCACAAACAAAATGACTCGCAGGCTGTGATGTGTTAGAAATTAGTCATGTTTCGGTCTGCGCTTCTGATTTTGCTCAGCAGCCGTCTGTGGTGCCTCGGCCCCCGCCTGCCGTCCTGGAAGTCGGGCAAGAGGGGAGAAGCAGGGAGTGACCGGGGCAGAGGGGGTCCTCCGGAAAGGAAAACGGAGCCCTCCGAGCCGCCCCACCGCACGTGGGGAG
>NW_009225030.1:0-4123 GCF_000690835.1 Fulmarus glacialis
ATAATAATTTAATTTCACAGTTTAATTAGCGCAGGTAGTGTTTGCTCATTATCCTAAGTCCCTTCACTTTGAAGAAGTAGTATGTGAAAAATACCTAACAATTTAGTGTGTTATTCCTCAGGCAATGCAGACCGAAGGCACTGTAAATTCAGACCGGATCCTAACATCCCTCTAATGTTTAGTGCTGTCAATGAAGACTACCTTGGGAGTGGATGGTCACGAGGACACATGGCACCAGCCGGAGATAACAAATTTTCAACAGTAGGATTTTTTTTCTTTCTTTTTAATTTGTGTTTATCAGTCGGAAAGGGTCAAAAGACCCTTAAAAGTAATGTGTAATGTTCCTTTTGCAGTTTGTTTTGAGATGGAACATGATCTCATTATTGATGCACAGACTTGGACTTGGAGTTACAAGGTCTATTCCTGACTAAGCTCTCACAGTCTGCTTCAGGCATCTAAATCAGGTGCATGCTCTGGTGACATACCTCTCTTCATTAAATCACACCTAGATTAGCGTGTTTGGCAGAGATGATGTGAGTATATCTTGTACAGTATAGTGTTAAGCAAGTCTTCTCAACCTCTTGTATGTCACATTGTCTGCCTGTAAAATTAAGATGATAACCTTCACCAAACAAACCTCAAAAGTGTCTTCTGAAGCTCAGTTAACGGGAGACAGGGAACGATGACTTCATTCTGGCCAACAGGTGCCGAGATGTTTAAGGCTAGATTGGGCAAAGCAAAGATGCTGTTAAGTACTGTTCTGTATTGGCAAGGGGATTGCCGGGATGATTTAAAAGGCTTTTTCCTTTCTGGCAATGTGTATGAGGTAAATTAGAACCACCTTCTGCCATAGTTCTTTCAGTCTATAAAATGTCTTCACCTGCCATTTATTTGATCTGTAAGAAAAGCATGCCCTAATGCCTTGGCTGACTAACAAAGCAGCCTTGGATTTATTGGATCCTCTTGTGAAATGTGCCTAATGCAGCAATTTGTCAATTAAGAAGCAGTTTGAATTTGTATTTCTGCCAGGCAGAATAGTATGCAGTGGGGCAGAGTAGCAGCGCAGTGGCATGTGGTGGATGAAAGAACCAGTCATTTTATTTCTACTGGAAGTGTCTTTGCGGTTATTTGTTTGTGATATCTGGGGAGTTTTTGCTGGTGAGCTGCCTGTGCAGAGACATCCTGGACCTGGCTTGAAATGCAGTGAGGTGATACAATCTTTCAAATACAGATATATAAATATAATAATTTAATTTCACAGTTTAATTAGTGCAGGTAGTGTTTGCTCATTATCCTAAGGAGTTCTGTCAGTCCCTTCACTTTGAAGTGGTAGAACGTGAAAAATATCGACAAGTACAGGATCTGTGAAGATTCTGGGTTAAGATCTTGTATATTTTTTCTCCTGTATTTCCCTGCATATGCGTAGTTTTTTAGTGCCAGGTCCTCCGTACCTGGAGATATGTGGGCTCCAGTTTAGAGAGGTTTATGACACTTTTTAAAGATAAAATTAAACAGATATGTAGATGTTTGACCATTATGGTCTCATAAATCATTTCATCACCTGCATGTTACGCATTTGTAAAATACTGATGAATATTTTTAATAAAACCTTTGCTTGTAAGGGAAAGCAAAAGCTAGGCATCAGGCAGTCAAATAAATGAAAATCATGGGTGAAAGCATCCTTCCCATTCAAAAAGAAGAGTAGCTAGTTTCTTCCAAAGATGTTACAAAACTGAACTGACACTGTGTAATATAGTATTTCCTGTGCCTCTAGAATTGGACATTCTTCTGCTATGTTTCTGTCAAAAAAAAAAAAAAAGTAGATCTATTTTGCAAGGTTTACACCCCAATTATGCAACTCTTAATCCAAAATAATTTTGTAGATGTTCTGACTTAGGTTTTGTCTGACCTTTTATGTTGATAATGTTAAGACTAAACTAGAAATGGATTCTGATCCAAAAACTTCTAAAATGTGTTTTCAGCTTGTAAATGTTTCAGTGAAATTATGTTATTTTCTTTCTGTATGCAGAGAGCTATGGCTGAAACGTTTTATCTGTCTAACATTGTGCCTCAGAATTATGAAAATAATGCTGGATTTTGGAACAGGTGAGAAATTACTTTTAAGTAAGCTAAGTGAAAAATATCGGGAAGTGGCTTAAATCAAAAATGCTATATTTATAAAACTTCTTCACATCCAAGTATTCTAGAGCACTTTATAGGCTATCTGTAGAGATCATAGCAACTTTCTCTGAAATGAAAAGCACCTCAGACCTCACAGTGCAAGAACAGTATAACGACTGCTTTAGTTCTTTATTCAATCAAAGTGTAGAGGACATTTATTTAGAATAGATAAAATTACTTCTTCTGGCTGATGTGGGTAAAGGTACCAGGCTTAACATGTCTGTCCTTGAGGAAAATTCAGTAGAAGCAAGGAAAGGGTTTAGATCTTGCTTTAACATCTCTTCCTCAGAAAAGCGCTTCCCATGTGAGAGTATTCACATCTCTGTATGTGGACATTGGTTCACTTTGAATTAGAGAACTGAGTACTCCCCACTGAGTTGTGACTACTTCAGGTCTTAGGTGTTCCTTCGGGTGCTGGCTTCCAAGTAGCAGTCCGGCAGGTTCTCTGTCACTTGTGAACGCTGGCTGGATTGGCTTTGAGGTGAAGTGAGTGGTTGATAAATTTAAACTTTCTTCATGTAGGATTTTTATTCTTTTCTTCCTTTGAGCAGAGAAAAACATTAATAAAGGTAGCGTTCATCCAGTGCTTCTTGCATAGGACTTACAGAATGTTAAGATTCAGAAACAGGAGGGGAAAATGATGAATTTCACAAGGTTCACTCAAGGGAAGGTTAGCAAAATTGTGTACAGTATTGTACTAAAAGTTTATCAAAAATGCATCATCATTCAACTACACAGTGCTTTCCAGTTTTACAAGAGTGCGTATAAAATCATATGAGGCATTCAGTAAGGTTATACTGTTTTATAGACAAATAAAACGCCATAACATTTTAAGAGATTTTTTGTATTGTTTTAATACCTTAAGTATTTGAGCGTAAAATTTCCTTATACCAAAGCTAGGCATTTGTGCCAATTCAAGGTTGGAAACCCTCTTTATTTCATCAGAGCAGGATCTCTGTCTAATCAGGAAATCATGGGGAGTGTTTGAAAATTTCCCCTGACACTATCAGCCCTGCAATTTAAGCAGTTATTATCACTTTCTCCCAACCCCAGCACCCTATCCCCACAGTTTAAATACATGAACAAGGTATTTGTGCCACTTGTTTCGTCAGTCACTTGTTTAATGATCAATAGTTTTAAGGATACCGTGTTTCACGTGTGTTGTATTCCTTCCTGGCTTCAGTACTCTCTTTCTTTCTCTTTTTTTAATTGCTTGCTTCTTGAATTGTCTTCTGAGGTGCAGGAAAACAATACAGCTTAGTCAGTTTAACAATCTGTTGTTTTTTAAAGTGGTGTTCGCCCTCCAGCCATGTGTTTTTGCTGCTTTCCCAGTTCCAGCTCTGGTACTAGCCTGACTGTGGCAAGTCAATTCCATTTGGTAACCCAGTTAAACTGATTCGCATTTTGTTTTGCTTGGTTATGTTTCTGCCAGATTAGAAAATTGGATCAACTGGTGAGATGAGTGCCAGAGCCAACACGGAAGATGGAGTAGGACTGTTCAGCTGGGCAGACAAGGGGAGCAGTAGGAAAGGGGAGAGCAGGACTGCATCTTTCAGCAAGCTATTAGATAGTAAGCTATTAGATTGGTTCAGTGGTGTGCTCTACTGCACCTTAGTATTTATTCCTCATTTTCTTCCCACCAACGTGCATGCTTCTTTCTTTCCTGATGTTTAACTGTCGTTTTCTGTCTTGAGTGCGATTTCATGGTCACTGTAATCTGATCTCTGTCCCTGCTGCCACCAAAAGCAGTTTGCTTCCTAGCTGCATTTATTCCCATTCTTTCCTTGTGCCAGGTGGTGTTTGTATTGCCATGCCGTCAGACAGCCTGAGGGGCTGAGCTGCTTGGAAGAAAAGCTGATGACAACAGGAAAAAAATTAGCTTGTGGTCAATGCTTTGGCATATGACATGGCAGCTCACTATTACCAAAGAAGAAGGGGCGCA
>NW_009225030.1:4155-14152 GCF_000690835.1 Fulmarus glacialis
GATTTGTGTGAGCTGATTTAACTCACTAACCCAGCACAAAAAAAAAGACTGGTTTTGTTCAGGGTTATTGACAGATGAAGAGTGCTAAAGGTGGCCCAAGGGAGAGGTATGAGGAACAGAGACAGAGAAGGGGGTGAAACCTCCCCCTTTCAGAGGCAGCCAGATGAGCTGGGCTCATCTGTCTTGTGTTCTGGTCTGTTTGTCTATTTGAGTGAAGTGCAACTCTATCTTTGGTAAAGGACCAGTGGGTGCTCACTGTATGACATTTCTGTAACACTTGGGGTGTTAGATCAAAGATGGGCTATAATCTTTTGTTTTATGTAAAATAGGCATGATCCAGAAACTTTCTTATTTGGAAAAATATTTTATGCTGTAAACTGAATCAATTAGTTTAAAAAGCAAAAATAACATTAGTGTTTCTGGAGTTACTACTTTATTTTAAAACTTCTATATATAAAAACAACAAGTAGACTTAGTGGGAATGGCATGTAGAAACTTTCTTAAGTACTCTGAGCTATGGAAAGAGCTGTCTCTTGCAGGACATTGATTCCTTCGGGAGGAACATACAAACCCAGTAATGTGGTAAAACCCTTTGAAGTAAGAACGCCACAACCTGCTGTTTAAAACAAGTATTTTACTAATCCCAAGTGACCATCAACAGTATCTTTCTAGTGTCAAGTGTGGGAGTAAGTGGAGAACTCAGATTTTCAGGCCAGGTGGTAAGGCTATTTTCAAATGTGTGCGATAACACATGCCTATCTGTAAAGAAGTGAACCTGGGACAAGTGGGAAGTATGACTTGGGCCTGTTTTACCTTCTTTAGCTTGTGAGTCGGTCATATGAGTTTGGAAAAATGCTCCCAAACTGTCAGTAGTTCATCTTGCCCTTCACAGTGTGTTTCAAAAATTATTATGTTAAGTTTTGCCAGCTGACTTTACCCTATCTGACAAATATGTTCCAGAATGGAAATGTATTGTCGGGAATTGACCGAGAGGTTTGAGGATGTTTGGGTAGTTTCTGGACCTCTGACCTTGCCTCAAACAAATGATGATGGAAGGAAGAGTGTTACTTATCAGGTATGTATATATGTTACTGGGTTAACAGTGCAGTGTTATCTATTTATTTATTTAAAATTGATATTGTAGCCTCATAAAACAAAGTTAGACATCCTAATACATGCAAAATACATGAAATGTCCAATACTAGTTGGGACAAGTTCAGTAGAGATGTTACATCTTGCCTACACATGAAAAAGTTTACTTTTAAAATAATTTCTTTTCTTTACAAAGAGAGATCTATTAAATGTCTGTGCACAGCCTGCAGTAAAACTGTTTTCTGACTTCTGTAATACATGACAGTATCTAAGCAAAGAGTTAGTGGGTTTTGCTGATGTGTAGGCATCTATTCAATCATTTATTGATATATTTTAGAAACAGTGCAATACAAAGGTAATGTTATATAGGGTATTGGAATGCCTGTGCTCCATTAATTTCAAAAGCAGTTGTTTGCTGATATCGCATATGCATCACTTAGATGAGGCCTTGCAACTGAGATTCTGAGTATACCAAAGTCAATTGGCAGACTTCATTCAAGTTCAGTAGGTTTTAGGTAAATGCAGTGTAATCACTGGTCCATGGTACTGGTACTCCCACTTCTTCTTTTGGTCCCCCATTTTTATTACCTGCTTAAAATACTCTGAGGATTGATCATGCACAGTCTCTAGAAACCATCACCGATAGACAGACAGATAGGAAAGGCTTTCAAATTGAGAGGTAAATTTATTATTGCTTATCCTGACTTACTCTTTGTAAGCATGTGTTTAGACATCTGCAGAATCTGAGCGTTGTAAGATATTTGAGGGAGTATTACCTTCTGCCCTTACGGTAATGAGATATTATTGCTGTTTTCAGTTGCTAGATGAAAGCTAGCATAATGCAAATAATAAATGCTGTATTTTGCACCTCTTGAAAAAACACTTTTTCTTGAAAATAAGTACTCGGATCAACTGCAGCTTCAGCTTGTGAGTGATTCAGCTGTCCAAGTAGTTCTCTGAGGAGCAATGAATGAGCTTGCTATGAACAAGCCCCTGTTTCAGAGGGATGTGGGAGACGCAAAAGAGAGAGGTGTTCAGCTTTCAACACTGGCTTGTTTAGCGGTAAGATTTAGGCACTATTTCTCCATTATAAATACACAGCTGATTTCCATTTGATTGAACTTGGAACTCAGTCATGACAGAATGTAATTTTTCCCATTCACTTTTACCTTTTTACTTCTTTAAAAACTGTCCCGTATGTCCCCACCCGCACACGTCTGTATCCTTGACTTTGGCGAAATCACAGCTTTAGTTTTGGGTTTGTTGTTACTTTTTTTCCAGACAGTCATATGTTAGGCATATGAAAATGCAGTAATAATAATTTATCTTTTTCGTGTTCAGTGGCAGCTCTGAACTTCAGCTCTCACCACATCTTTGTGAGGAAGGTGACAACTGTGCTCATTTTCAAGTGGATAAATAAGCCGTGGTTAAGGGATATGACCAACGCCACATGATAAGTTAGTGGCAAAGCCAGCTTTAGACTGGCAATGGTTCCTTGCCACCCAAAGGGAGAGTGCCGACTTCGCTATTGCCTGTTATACTTTCCAGTCCGTTCCCTTGTCTGCCAGTGCTGATGACTGTCAGATCCTTCCTCAAGATGCTTAATTACCCAATGCAATAGAAAACCATCCATACTGGACTCCTTATTTGCTTACTGGGTTTGTTTTCTACTGCCGTAGCAAGATAGAGCAGCACACAGAGGAGTCCAACACTTACTGGTGACAGCATGAGATATGTCCAAAAGCAAATAGCTGGGAGCAGGAGGGAAATGTTCCCTTTCAACAGTGTCGAGCTGAGCATTTGGCTTGCTGTCATGCAGAATGGTACTGTAAGAGTTCTCCAGGCTTGCACATGGCTTGCTGGAATTTGCCTCCTTGTAGCTGTTGGGATACTGCATTTTTTTTTTAGCCCTAAAAATATATATTTGTCTTACATTGCAAAGAATTAAAAATCCTGAACTGACTTGAACATTTTGTAACTGAAAATTATTTTCCAGGAAGCAGTTGAATCATCTATCAACTGCATCTATCAACTGCTTCACTTTAATATTGGTCATCTTTTTCTAGTTTGTCTCTAGAGAAAATGTTTACTTAGAAGAGAAAGATTACGTTTTCTGAAAAGTTATTTTGGCTTTGCATGTTGCTTTTGAAATGTAAATTTTAGTCTTACACAGGTAAAAATAAGAGCAGGCACTGCATCCTACTGCTTTTATTCAAAGTAACTTGATACCAGGATATGGTGATGGAATAATAGTGGCACAAAATGTCCATGCTGCTTTGATTATCATATCATTCTGTTCTTGTCTGTTGCCAAGATGTCTTCATCATCTTTGGATTTGATGACAACTCTGGTCTTTTATGAATGTTGTATCAGTTTTGGTCTTAATATAAACTATGAAGTGAAGTTCAGTGTGAGATTGAAAACGGTGGAATGATGGTATTCATGTTTTCATTTCACCATTTGGCCACATTCATAAATCCTTTACTTAGCTTCCTACGGTGAGGTTCATTATGTAAATTAATTTGTATTTAAGCTGTATTTAAGTAAAGATAATGCTGTCTACAGGTGGGAAAAGTAAGATGTTTATTTGGGTTTTTTTTGTTTGTTTTGTTTTAAATATTAAATTATTTGATTTAGGTCCTCTTTGGGTACTCTCCTAAGTGTAAATAAATACAGGCTGAGAATTGTTTTGTTATTTTGAAATCTCTTTACGGCGTAAGTTCTTGTGCTAGCCATTGAAGTTGCCCTTTGGGGAGAGAGACTTCAGAGTGGAGTGGTATGTTGTTTTTTTTTTTTTCTTCTAACATCAACACATACACTTAGAAGAGGGAACACAACCTGTCAAAGCACTGGAGAGAAGTTCTTTTCAAACTGGTACCTTGGATTAATTGCAGTCATTGCCATTGATTTTGGCAGTCTGGGATTCTGCCCCTAAACGAAGAACACTAAGAGGTGGCAGCTGAACGAGAAGGGAAGGTACCTCTTAGCTGTCTTTCGGAATGAACTCTGCTAGGTTCAAACAAGTGACTTGGAAATGAAAGGCTTTTATTCCTCATTGTTTGGGCTTATGAAGCTGATGTGAGAAGGTATCCTTTTTCTTTGTATGTGCTGTTTAAGGAGAAGTGCTGTAGTACACACAATAGTGCTAAAACTCACAACCTATAATCTGGCAATGTGACTGTTAACGCTGAGCTCCTTTCTAATGTTTTTCTTCTCCTCTGAGACTAAAACTGTGGAAAAAAGAAAACACACTACAGTGAATGTGTCTGCATTGATTTGTTTCAGACCCTCTCTTCAATCTTGAGTTTCCTTGGTTTTGGCTAAAGGAGTGGTGAAATATGTATCCATGGCTTTACAGGCTGGTGTTTTTCTCATCAGTCGTCCAAAAAGGTTATTTTTAGATCACTATAGAGGAAAAACAGAGCATCGGTCATGGCATTGTTCCCAGTTCCTGCTTGGACTCTGGTACCATTTGCTGTTTAATTCCAGAAAGGGAATTAACCTTGAACTCCTTAGATGCCAGCATTGTTCTTCTATTGGCTGAACTTGTTGTATCCTCAGATATGTTCTGTCATTTCATCTGTCTCCAGCGGAGGTTTTTATTGCAAAGAGTAGATTGATGACTGTTCTTGGTATTTGAAAAACATATTTTGAGAATATATGTAAAATAGAATGCCAACAGGAAAAATCTGTTCTGTGTCATTGGAGAGGCAGATGCAGGTTTTTCATCTTTGTCCAGATCAAATCAAAATGACATTGTCTTGTTTTATACATTATTGTTCTCCAGTGACTGTCACTTCAGTGATTTTCCTCTGTCAGCAGATTTGGAGTTTGAAATGCAGATTTTGCAATAATTCTCCTGCGTCATGCTCAATGCTCCACCCTTCTTATTCCCAATACCATCATAGTAAATACTAATTTAAGAAGAATTGGCTATGGTTGGCAAACAAAAGTAAGTTTAGATAACATTTTGTTTGTTGTTTGAAGGAGACATTTTTCTGTACTTTTAGTGATATACTGGGTTCATCCTGGAATCATGTCTGCCATTTCATTTTCAAAACGGAATGACTAGGCTGGGCCAGACACGCACAGTAACTGTACCAGAAGGTATACTTACTTGTCACCAATTCTGTGGCAAATAAGTCACTGGGAAACAAATTGCACCTCTCAAATATAAGATGGTGCTTTATGGTTTTCCCCAGTCAACTTTCAGAAGTAGCAGAGATTTTCTCCTAGCCAAGATACTACAGCGGAAGGAATCCTTGTTAAAGGAGGAAATAAACCTGGGGACTATTGCTATTCGTTGGCTGCTCCAAGTGGTCTCAAGGCTACATAGGCAACTAATGGATCTAGGTCCATTATACATGTCCCATAAAACTTAGGTTCAAAGGGCTGGATCTTAGATCAGCTGGTGTAAACGACTAGAGATCTGTCCTAAATTTAGACATGATGTACAAATGAAAATAATAGGTACTGGTTTAAGATTGGAGGAGAAGAGACACCAAAGGTGCAGGATAGATTTGTGGGGTTGCTTTTATTTAGCACTGTACCCATCCCGAAGGTTCTTTTATTATAGGAAGAGTGGTGGTAGGAACTGTAGTGGGTTCAGTGTTAAGTAACCTAAATGGATTCTGTGGAAGTACTACTCTGTCATCACGTAAATACAGTATCATAATGCATATACACACCCTCTTTATTAAAAAAAAAAGGGTTGGGGTGCCTGTCTTTTAGTGGCATAACTGTATTTAGGCACAGCTTTTTTTTTTTTTACCATCTCTTCTTTTTTTTTTTTTTCTCTTTCTTTTTTAGGATTGCCAAATGATTGAGCAATAGCAATCAGACCAGCCATAACAAATTAAATTTTCCTGAAGTACATACATTTGCATTTTGGAGTGCTTGGCTGTGCAGTGTTGTTGCAGATTGTTACTATGATTTTTATCTGTAGTATTTTCTGTATTGCTAAGTCTGCCTTCACACCCGTCAGTTCTTCTCAATGCCATCTGACAGAGTTCTCTCAAATATTGGGGAAAAAACAGTATCAACAGAATGAGTGCTGCCTAACACAAATCTGAAAGGAACTGGAGTGAAGGCAGTTAATGCTGTTACAATGATCAAGTAAATAAAATTATACTGATAGCAAAGGGAATTTTTTATACTGCCAGAAAGTTTGTTTCTATGCAGAATTTAGTATCAAATTATAATAAAGCTCTGGATTGTCAAACCTGGGGTCATATCAGCAGGGATGATATTATCTACAGTAAAACATCTGATGGGCCTGGTCAGTATCATGCCTCATGTTTACAGCTAAAACAAAACAAATGCCTATTCAGAGAAAGCTACAGTCTTATTTTGGGTGACAGGAATGATGTCCTTGAATTCTGTCCATCAAGAAAGGTGACAGAAGTCTTTATTTTGTCACTGCCAGATGTAGATGGAAGTACTGTTACATAGAGAATTATGTGTATGCTTGTTTTCAGGCAGGTCTGGTTTGCAGTATGGCTTAGTTCTAAACTTTGGTTATTATACAGAGAGTGAGTGAAGAAACGGTTACTGGAGTGTAGAGGGAATTTCTGGAGTGATCATTTTAATGTATTTGATGATGGTACCATCTGATGCAAGGACTCTTCAGTGTGTGCTGGCAGTTAAGGCATGATTGAATGTGATTTCTGTTTACCAGGTTCTAAGAGAAGCTCAGATAATTGCCAATCCAGAGCTGGCTCTTGCTGATGAAAGGCTAGTCCCTTCTGCTAATTCTCTTCACAGTTGATTTTCATTTTCTTGTCACTAGGTGGCAAAATACTACTTTTAGATTCATGAATCCTTTCTTTTAAAAATTATTCCTACCCTTTCAGAAGAAGATAATTTTCTTACCACTCTGGGAAGCTGTAACAAGTCCAGTATAAAATGAAAATATGGTAACACTTGTGTATGTTTTGAAACTTCTAGTAAGAGTAACACTCTGTTTTCTTCTAATATAATCTCAAACGTTCTGCCATTACACCTTATATATTCCTTTCCTCCTGTTTATGTAAGAATCGAATTTTCTTTCTCATAAACTCCAAACTGTCATTTTTGGGGACTGCTTTGCCCCGTATTTGTCTGACTACCACCGTGAAGGTGACATTATGCCATACGCTTAAACTTACCCTAGATGTCATTAGCAAATGTCTTTGTAATTTATTGTGATACTTAAGCACTTTACAGATATTAGCAAACTTGTCCTTCCTCCAATTTTAAGAACTATGACCAAGAACTGTTTAATGATGTGGCCAAAATTGTGAGGAAAGCCAAGCTTAAGACAAATCCCCATCCAGTGACTTAGCTATAAGATCGAATTTATCAAAGCTCACTGAGTTCTCTCTGTTTTAAGAAATCATGTTGCTTCTGCCCTTATTTTTATGTGTCCCTGTGAGCTCTTTAAGTTTGTATAACTGCTTACCAACACGTTTGTTGTTTTAGCAATATGTAAACATCTCTAAATGTCAGGAATTGCACACATTTTAATGACCCGTCCTCATGACAGCTGTTCATGTTTAATTGGGCATGGAGGAGTATAACAAATTTGTACACACTTGTGGAATGTCAATAACAATGTCAATAATAATAAAAAACAATAAACACTATGCTGAAAATGACATTATCATAATATTGCATTATTAGACAACACTGGTTCAGTCGTAGAACTTCAGCTAACACCAGATCACCAAAGAAAACAAGAGCAAAGCAAAAGTGAAAGGAATAAGCAGCTCCAAAAAGTTATGGCAATGAACATTTTTATGTTGAACTGGTAGAGACAGCAAAGAGAAATACTATCTGAAATTTCACACTGGTTTCTCAAATGGTGATGGGAAAGGAATATTTTTAATGCTATAAAAAGAAGGCTTTTAGCGTGAGTGCTTTTTTTTCTGCTGTTGAAAATTTGAAAGATTAAGCAAAATTTTATAGGAATAGCAAAATAGAAATTTTCAAAGGATGACACAGAAATTTACCTTGTGGCCTGTTATCAACATGGTGTGAAAGCGTGTGGGACAGCAGTGATTTTCAATAGGCTATTGCTGTATTTTCTTGCTTGTATTAGCGCATGAAATTTTTTTTGAGTCACAGATACAATTAAAAACTGTTGCTCTTTTCCATCTGGAACAGATAGCTGTTTCAGGCATTGATTGCTGAAAGATCATCTGCTGCCTGTGGATAGACCAGCACAAATCAAAGTCAACATCTGTGCATGGATAATCTTAACCCATTTTCTATTCTGTTACAATAGGAGCATATGCTCTCTGCTTCTGTTAGGCATGCATTGAGATAAATGAGGTGGTGCAGATCAGAGTAGTGATTCAGACTGCTGTAGTTAGGTAGGAAAATCCTCTAGGTGGCAATAGGAAATGAATTGTTGAGTTCGTTTTTCCTACCTATTGCTTCTGTTGCAAACTTCACTTTTGCAAAATCACATTTTACTTCTTTCCCTGGCTGTTGAGCTGTGTGTGGGGGGCAACTCTACGGAAGCATTCATCTGCAGCTTCTGTATCTACTCCCATAAAAAAGCAAATTGTGGTATATTACAGAGCATAATGATGGAAATATTATGGCATGCTCCAGAACTGCATTTCGTTTTTTAACAGAAATCATTGGGTCGTACTGGCTGCATAAATTATTGATGATGCATTCTGTGCATGGTTCACATAAACGTTAAACTGCAGAAAAAAGCATATATATTCTTTGTCATGCATATTTACTCTGTCAGAGAAATCAGGCACCCTCCTTTGACGGTATTCTCCTCCTGCAGAATGAGCTGGGCGTAGAACTTTTATGCCACATTTTGTGTAAGGAAAGGATACTTGTGGACTCTGGCTGTTTGGCAGGCTGAAGTTTGTTTTAATCACTTTAACGATATTAGAACTCGGTGAAGTAATTACAGGAGTAGTTTACTGCTATTCAGAGGACTAGCATAAAGCCTGAGCACTACTTAAATTTTATTTAAATCCTCAAAAGAGAGCTTACGTGGAACTGAAGTGGTACATAAATTACATGTATGGCCATTGCCTGTATAGAGTTGAGTTGTATTTAGAACTACATTTCTCAAAAGGCCAACCCTTCCTTAATTTTGAACTAGTCCTTTTTTTCTTTCTTTCCTTCCCTCCTTCATAGGGGCATATACTATGCATAAATGTGCATTATTTTGCATAGAATATATATATTTGCATAATATTACATAAGCACAGTGTCTGTTTTCCTTAACACCTACTTCAGGCATTCAGCATTTCCATTTCATACCTAACTCTCCTATGTGCAGCTCTATTCATTCCCCAGCCTTTCTATCCACCCACTCAGTCCTCAGACTCAATCCCCTGTTCCCTCTGCTAGCTCACTCAGCACGCATTCACCTGTTTGTTTTACATACGCCATATACCCCCTAATTGGAGATACTTGTAGCTCCATCTGCGTATTCACCCTTCCTCTGGTCTTTTATACAACAGAGGATGCTGGTATGTGTATCTGTGTGGGAGGTGTTGAGAAGGGGAGGGAGCCGAGCTAAGGAGGACCTAGTATGTATACATGTGGAAAAAAGTATGTGAAGAGTCCTGGAAAAGGCAGTGCAGGCCATGCTGCACAGGAATGCTGCAGGTCTGGTGATCGTTGGCCCAGGGAGAATCTGGGGAACAGGGTTTAGTCTCACTACTGCCTTCTGTCAGGAGGCTACAGCAGCTTCAGGGTGCAGTGCAGCAGAGCACAGCCGCTTCCTTCTCTTCCGCCCTGCCCTAGGAGTGCGCAGGAGGTGGGATTGCAGCACAGGCTCTGCAAGCTGCCAGCTTCAGGAGGGAAAAGGAACTCCAGACTTCTGCCTTCAACAGTGTCAGTCGCTGCCTGCGCTTGGGTGAATGTGGAAATGTGAACCCCCTCCGCTCTT
>NW_009225030.1:14183-41037 GCF_000690835.1 Fulmarus glacialis
CGGGGCTTTTCATGCTGCTTGGCTTCCTTCCTCTCACCACCAATACGTTGCATGTACTCTGCGGTTTAAGTGCCACCTATCTCAGTTAGGTTATACTCCCAACACCATTCATTTTGTAATTCAGTTTTAACCTACCAGCCATAATAGTGCGTTGATGCGTAGTTTTTAGTATATTTTAAAATTACCTGTACATCAGTCAGTTTTGATTATTTATGCAGTTGATCCTGAGGAGCTGTAACTCTGGTTTCACCCACACTGAATGCTAAGTGCAAAATGCTTTGACACTCAGGAGCTCTCATTTCCCTATCAAGACATCTGTCGTCATTGAAAGAGAAAGTAGATTTGGCATAAGGCATTTATTTATTGCTTACCAGTTTCAATGACTGTTAGATGTCTAGGCAGAGCTTCATTTAGGAGAAGGTTGGTGGCATAAGCAAGACCATTTTTGTAAAAAAAAAACCCCAAACAAAAAAAACACAACAAAAAAAGTTTAAACTACAGCAAAGCTGTTAAATAGCCTAGTATAGGGAAGGGGAGGAAAATACTCTGTAACAGAGTAAAGAAATCTAAGAGCACATGTTTGCTAGAGACAGTAGTAATGTTACTACTACATTGTTGTACAAAACATGAAAGAACTTTCTTTATCAGAGGCTTCCCTTTCTCCTGAAGGTACTTTCTCTGGTTTTGTTCTAACCAGTAAGACTTAAAGACCGGTCACTTAAAAAACTGGCAACAGAGGTAGAAGACATACTTCAAGCACTGAAAGAATTCATAACTGAAATTAGTTAACTGTTGGAATAGACTAACGTAAACCTTGGTTCAGTAGCCACAGGCAAAGTTTCATTTTAAAAACATATTTTGTTTTGCAGAAGTCCTGAATACTCTAAGAGTAAAGCATACATAGAAAGTGTTTCTTTTGTGATTGAGTTATACCAAATATATGAATTGATAAAGCATGTCTGAACTGATATACTGGATTAGTTTGTAAAATACTTTCAATTAATGTGATCGGTTGTGGCAGTGAAATAAATACCTAATTTCTCTGAAATTGTGTTTTAACTGTATCTAACAAAAGCTGTCAAAAATCAAAACAAGCAGTCTTTGCTTTTGCAGGTATTGCAAATACTGGAAATAGTATCAGATTACTGGATTTTATGTATAAAACAAGATGCCTTTGTAGTTTTTGTAGGGCGTCTGCATCTTTTTCTTCTGTTGCCATTGGAATAAAAGTACAAATTTTGGAAGGGTAGTTACACAGAAGGGTTATGCAAAACTCAGATTTTCCATGTGTGAACCTGTTACACTTCGTTGGCATGGCAGGTTCAGTTCAGCAATATTGAAGAAAAAAAAAGCCTAATACAGTGCATGCATGAGCATCACTTTTTGAATACTGGAGAGATTACATTTCTCATCAATAGGTATATTCCCTTGGACTTATTCCTGACACAGGGTGGGGTGTCTGCTGTATACATGTGTGTGAGCTTTTAACAGATTTCATGTGAATTCAGAGTCCTGATCCTCCCCTCCTGGTGTTTCAGTTAAATTCCTGGATCCTGGTCTGAGTGACACAGCAGGAAACCCAACATGTACAAGCTCTTAAGTTGAATCATAGTGAATTTATGGAAGAAACAGGTATATGTTCTTTGGATAGACTTCTCTTCCAAGATACTGAGTCACTGAATATACTGCTTTATATCCAGGTCCCCTCAAAAAAATGCTTACGTAGGTAATGTAGCTTTTAAATACAGCCTGTGTATGGGTAATAGAGATACAAAAAATAACTGATAGAAGGTAAGTTAGAGTTGATTTGAAATGCATATTAAAAAACATGATTTGGAACTGTCAGGTCAGGAACTTAGGGTAGAGCCACTGTTACTGAAAACAGCTTTTCAAGCATTAACAATGTGATGCAGTGTGAGAAGGGAGCTCTGCCATCCCTTCAGGTCAGCTACACTTACAGATCTGCACCAGATTAGGAAGCTGGGGTCTTGGCTGACTCCCTGTTTCCAAACGTGTTTTTGAGATTTCGTTCCAGTTCAGTTTCAGCCATAACTGAAGTTGCATCTGCTTTTGGGGTTTAAGTTGAGTTCGTTCTTCTACCAGAGCTCCTTGTTGCAGATCTTTACAAATATTTAGGCAATTACTGACTAATCTTTTGACCTTTTGTCTGCATCATTGTTCTTAACAGTATAATATAAAGTCAGCAGTGTTATAGGAGAAGGGCAGAGAACCTTCTGGGAAAGTCTCCTACCAACAGTGGCCAAACAATCCAATGCAGTGAAGTGTTCTTTGCCCTGCTTTTCCTGTTTGAGAGAGAGATTCAGGCATCGAATAGCTAGCTCATTCCTGACCAGATGTATAAGGAGCTGCAATGAAATGGTGCTGTGGTGGGTTGACCTTGGCTGGATGCCAGGTGCCCACCAAGCCGCTCTATCACTCCCCTCCTCAGCAGGACGGGGCGGGGAGAAAATAAGATGGAAAAAACTTGTGGGTTGAGATAAAAGCAGTTTAATAAAGCAAAAGCAAAGGCCATGCGCGGAAGCAAAGGAAAACAAACTATTTATTCTCTACTTCCCATCAGCAGGCGATGTCCAGCCTCCTCCCGGGAAGTTTCAGTATGCGTAGCAGTTGCTCCAGAAGACAAACATTGTAATAACGAATGCCCCCCCTCCTTTCCTTAGCTTTTATTGCTGAGCAGACATCATATGGTATGGAATATCCCTTTGGTCAGCTCGGGTCAGCTGTCCTGGCTATGTCCCCTCCCAAGATCTTGCCCACCCCCAGCTTACTGGTGAGGGGGCAAAATAACTCCATCTCAGCCAGACCCAATACATGTGCTTTGCACCTCGGCTTCTAGTCTGGTAACATTGCACTTGATTTTGATGTGTGGTTACGTGCTGTGGCTCCTTTTTAGAGGTAGTAGGATTCGTCTCACATCTTTTTTTTTTTTCTCCCCTTCAACTGATAAGATTTGTATCTGTAACATAACTTTCTTTTTGACAGGTAATTGGAAAGGATGATGTAGCTGTGCCATCCCACCTATACAAGGTGATCCTTGCCAGACGGAGCAGAACATCTACAGAGCCCTTGGTACTGGGGGCTTTTGTGGTGCCAAACGATTCCATAGGCTTCAGTCACCAGCTGACTGAGTTCCAAGTAAATATTGAAGATCTGGAAAAAATGTCAGGTTTAGTTTTCTTCCCCCAGGTGGACAAAACCAAAGATGTTAAAAACATCTGTGAAGTAGATACCTGTAAACTGATGGGCTTCAAGGAATTTACATTGTACATCACTGCTCGAAAAGTGCAGAGTGCCCGTACATTGCATCGGTTGGAGAAAGCCATGTCAGAGTTAAGGGAGGCAGGAATTGAGCCCGATGAGTATCTTCTAAAGCTTCACAGGAAGAAGGAAGAAGAACTACTGCAGGAAAAACAAGTAGCAACTAGAGAGGGGAAAGCTGGCTGAGTACTTGTTCGGAAAGATGTTTGGGGTTTTGTACTTCGAAAGGGGAGCTGAAGGCAAACACAAAGACAAGGGCTCTATGAATTATCCTTTTTTGAATTGTGAAAACAATAAAGAAGCATTTGGAAGCTGATGGGTTTGGAATAACGTTCATTCTCGTGTAACATGATGCACACACATGGTTTGCTGCAGTACTTAGATGTGGGAAATGAAAATGACCCCTTTCTGGCATGAATAGATACTGGACCTCCAGAAAAGGCTTTGTGCTATTTTCCAAGCAAGACGTCAGACTTGCGGTTTGTATGGAATCCCTTCTAGGAATATTATAAAAATAGACAGTAGACACCTTGGGAGTATAACTGGAACATGTTTAAATGTAATTCCGCCTGCAAATGTCTTTCACTGTGATGCTGTAGAAGCAATGGTACTTTCAGGGATTTTTAAAAATTAAATTAATTTAGAAATACTTCATTTAACAAAAAGAGACCTGCAAGACATAATCAGAATCCCTTACACTCTTTACTTAGTTGTGTTAACCAAACCAGATTGTCTCTTACCTCTCCTGACCTTGTGTGCTTTGGATACTTTAGCATGTCAGGAGCTGTCAACTGTTGTCATTTGCAGCGGACTTCTTCCATTCGTGTATAATTCTGCAATTTTTTTAAAAAAACAATAGAAGCAGAGTTTACACAAGTTGCTACCAGTGTGGATTGGGTCTTCATAAATTAATGTAAGCTTAGTATTTCCCTTTCACCACTAAGTTTGGATAAATGTGTTTTCTTGCATATTGTTTGGTTTGAGAGGTGAGCACTGCTTTCTGTTTGTTTGCGGTAATCAGTCACTGGCTTTTTGCCCAGCATGAGTCTCTGGTCTATAAACTTTGCAACAAAACTTCTATGTGAAAACAGAAGATTGACTAAAAATGCATTTCCAGTTCTGTTTCAGCAGCAACTGAAGTTGCTCAGATTTGCATCTGCTTGGGAGATTTAATGAATTTTTTTTTTTTCATTAGTTTTGTACTTTGTTTGTGTATGTATCTTGAATTTCAGACATAAATTAGTGTGACTTGTACACTCTGAGATTTTTCATCTGGAAAGAAAGAGTAAAAACTGGAAATATTTAGATTTTCTTTAATTGTAAGAATCTATATAAATTTGGAGTTACGCCATAAAAACACCTTCAGTAGTTTTAACGTGAGAATTAATAGTTTCTGAGAAGGGTCATGTAGTGCCAAGGCTGAACTGGGCTGTTTTCATAACGGATGAATCAGGAGCATTATTTGGATGTTGTGAATCATCGGCTGGATGTTCTAAAAACTGTATAGTTTCCTTCATCGCAGTTCAGTTGCAGTATCCAAAAGTAGATCACTTTATAAAGCAGTTATGTTTCCCATGACACTTTTGTGTTTGCCAAGAACACACTTATAAAATCCAGACATTTAAAACCAGAGAAATGTAACTAGCAAAGGACATCATAAAAGCTTACTGCCCACATAAATTAGAGAGAAATTGGGTGAAATCCTGACAAAACTTGCTCATTTCAATTTTAGCCCAGGATTTTGGTTGTTAATCCTATCAAATGTAACAAAAACAGTAAATCGCAAAACAACGAGCCACCTCTCCCTTTGCAGAACGTGGGAGATGTCGGTGTGTGTTGCCCGGAATGACAAAGTGCCAGATGCTTCATGTGCCTCTTGATGGTCTTGCGTGTGCTTCACTGGAGTCCAAGCAGCCTTTTGGCACTGCGATGGTCTCACTCTTTGGAAAGGTACCTGGTCATTGCTCTTTGCATTGTCTTTCTCTTTTCCCCGTTATTTATGTTCCCCATTTTTTAATTCGGCCTTCCACCTTCCCTTTCCTCTTGATCCTTTCAAGCTGAGAGGTTACAGACCTCTCCTGCAGTGCTCACGCACACTTTCGGACAGCTGAAACAGATCTCAGTGCTACAGATACGTGTCCATCCATAGCGAAAAACCTCTTTTGGGACAGCACGGGTTGTATGCGAGGAGCTCCAGGTGTCTTCCCTTTCTGCTGACAGCTCGCCATTACGAGAACAGCCGAAGTGCCGAGTGTGACTCTCCAGCGGAGGCCTGCTATGGAGACTTGCTGCTCCCTAACTCAGTACCTCCTCGGGCCTCATGTGCCCCCTTGAATTCCTGCAAGCCCCATTTACCATAATTTTCATGCTTCGTGGCTCACCGCGTAGACGAGACTCTCTATATAATTTTCAGCTCTGTTTAAGTGTGGTCGGTGTTCCTCAGCTCCCCGTGGAGGGTGGCAGCAGGTGGTGAACGGTGAAACCACTTCCAGCGCTGGTCTGTGCCGAAGAGTATGTTCACCCGCTCGTCTTCTGCTGGTTTCCTCCTCTGAAGTAACTGTGGGGTCTAGCATATAGCAAAACAAATGGACTTTCTTTACAGTAGGAAATATAAAACAAGTAATAGCAAGGGGGTGAGGCTTTACACACTTGTTTGAGCCACCTCCATAGGTAATTGCCTCAAGATCCTTCAAGAGAACTGTGCTCGTGTCCGTGTCCGTCTGGCATTCCTGTTGCACACTTAATCACTTCCCTGCGTGCATCTGTAGCGACAATACGAACCTCTGTGATGCTGCTAAGCAGCAGGAGTCCTGGAAATGGAGAAGTCTATCCTTTGTTCCTCCACTGTTTTAATGTTTGTTTTTAAAGCTAAATAACCGAATCGCGAGGGAAGTTGACGACTAGGCTGTCTGCAGCCTGATATCAGTGATTTTCTGATATTCCCTTGACTGTCTACTCTAGTACTCTGTTACTGCTAGTCTCGAATCAGGGTGTAAGTGATGGTAAATAGGAGGCAGATGGGAACGCGGGGGCAGAGCTGCCGCTGAGGGCTCTCAGCAGCTCCTTCGCCCCGCTCCGTGCCGGGCGCTGTCCGGGCTGCGCACGGTGCGCTTTTGGTATTTGGCCTTTTGAGGGCAGACTGTTTCCGCAGTGTCAGCCTCGGTGGCCAAAAATGATGGGGGATATGAATCAGATGCCTCTGGCCCGTAATAACTGTCTTTCTGCTTGTGATACTAAGATACCCATTTGAAATGAATTGTTGTTTCGAGTGTTATGTTGACAGCAGTGCAGAATGAAGCTAATGATTTTTCCTAGATAAGGGTTTTGACACCAGTGTTTGAAAGTGCCTTCAGATTGACCACCCAAGTTGTGTACCTCCTCCGAAGAAAATTTTGACTCCAGCTTCTTCATGAATCTCATTCTAGGTGAAGATTTAACCCTGTACTGATGTCTTGCAACGCTGTTATTTCCATCTGTAAACACAACTTGGTGGGGGTGGAGGGATGTGAAGTTCTGCTTTTTGTTTTTGTGTGGTTTCCTCACTTTAGAGCAGTGTTTTGCAATTTTCAGTTTGTCCTGTAGTAGTAAAGATGGGTCTTATTAGCTAGTTGTGCTAAGCGCTGCACTAATCTGTGGAGAAACAGTCCCTGTCCTGAAAAAGTAACACGTATTAGATATGGCAGGCAACAGCTGGAAGGGGAGAAGCTACGCACCCAGAAATTTGAGGT
This sequence comes from Fulmarus glacialis, assembly GCF_000690835.1. Lineage (NCBI taxonomy): Eukaryota > Metazoa > Chordata > Aves > Procellariiformes > Procellariidae > Fulmarus > Fulmarus glacialis. The sequence continues at coordinate 21,191 of NW_009225030.1, forward strand.
TTTCTTTCATCAAAGGGCTTCAGAGATGCTGCAACACCCAACTTTGAGTGTCCTTTCTGTCACTGGAATCATCTCCCTGTGACAGAGACACTCAGGTGTCCTGTAAAATAAATGGAGACGAGTAGGTAACAAACCCCAGGATTTGCAGAAGGCACTAACCTGGCCGGCAGTGATTGCTGGAGGAGACAGGCATTGGGTTTCTCTGGGCGTTCTCAGTCATGAGCCTTTTTTTGGAATTGGCTAAACAAGGTAAACCTCTGTCACGGAAAACTATTAAATAGAGATCCTTCTGCCAATACACCACATGGTTTAGCGAGGTGTCCAAGCAGACATGCTTTCACAGCCTGCTTCGATTTGGTTCATGGACTTGAAGCCACTGATCTTTCTAGTGGAAACTTCCAGTTTGTACAAACCCTACCAAACTGGCCAGCTAGGGCCGTGCTGTCCCCGAGAGCTGTTCGCCAGAGAAGCAGCCACGTCAACCCAGGAGGATTTGGAGAAGGTCTCCTGCCTGCCAGGCACCCTCATCATCTCTGCCCGTGGGTGGAATGGGCTGTTGAAATAGGGCAGCCTTGCTTCGGCTGGTTTTGGTGGGAGGTCTCCACGGTGAAGGAGCTCCAAAGATGCGTCCCAGGTAGGTGGTAAACCAGAGCTGCTTAAAGATGGGATGGCAGAGGAACAGGGAGGGGTTTTTTGGTGGCAACTTGCAGAAAAGTGGGGACCTCTGGTGCTGTAATGCCTGGGTCTTTTTACATGTTTAACCCATGCCAGCCTGTGTAAAGAAAACCCCAAACCCATCCTGGTCCCGTGTGTTTGTTGCCCAGCAGTGAAGCTGTGGAGGAATTATATATAAACCCCAAAGTGCTCTTGCTAGTAACCTGGCTCAGTGGGAAGTGAGGAGCAATTTTGCTGTTATTTTTGAATTATCTTCTCCTGCAGTCACACAGGAAAAGCTTTTCTCACCATGCAGCAAAGGAAATGTAGGAAATGTTCCTTTTTCTTTTTTTTTTTTTATTCAGGTCCATCTCGTCAGCTCCACCTACACAGTGGTGGTGTAGCCAGTTCTCACACGCTTCCTAATAGCCATCTGCCTGTGCAATTAATGGCTTGTCTGTTTTTGCCATAGCTGGGAGGAAAAGACCGAACAAGAGCTTTGAGTATTTGCTTAAAATATCTGAATTGTCTGTGTGGATGCTCCAGGATGGATACTCAGCACTGGCTACGACCAAACCCCACTTTCCTGTTTTGTAAAATATTACAGAGCAACTGACCTTTTCCGTCGTGCCCTTCAAACAGGGCAGGTTTCCCACCTGCTGTGTAAAAAATTAACAGCTGTGGCAACATAATATTCCCAAAATACCCGCTTCTAAGAGCTGAACGCGAGGCTTTTGATGCTGGTTTGAGAGCTACGATGGCTGGCGTCCCGGCTTCCCCGCCGGTGCGTTCAGCGGGTGGGAGAGATGCAGAAAACAGGTCTGGAACGAAGTGCTTCCAACTCTGCTTAAGAAACAGTGTGGAGGTGTTTAGCAGATCACAGAAGTAGATTTGGTTTGTGTCAAGAATAAATATTTCCCAAGACAATAAATAAAGACCCGTGCAAGCTTTCCCTAGCAGCCGATGGGGCAGGGCTCGGCATCAAGGGAGCATGGAGCCAGGGAGGGAATGGGAGCTCTCACGGAGCTGCCGGTGCTCAACAGCCTTAAGTCCTGCCCTGTCTTTGTGTGGATGTGTCCATCCATGTGGATGTGGGCATAGTGGTGTTGGGTTAACAGTTAGACTTGATGATCTTAGAGGTCTTTTCCAACCTTAATGATTCTATGATTCTATGATTCTATGATCTGGAGGAAGACCAGCCCGTCTCCCTGCCAGCCTTCTTTTACTCCCATGCATTAAGAAAAATATGCATTTCTCCCGCGCACAGCTGTTTTGTGACCCAGCCGATGCTCTTTGGTGCTGCAGTGCCTCCAAAAGCGGGGTGGCCATGCCCGAGCCCCTGGGGAACCGCAACGGGACACAGACCATGGTGAAATGAAACCATAGCTGGGTTAGACAGCCTGGCTGTAAAAGTGGGCTTGAGCTTGGATTTGATTACCAGAGTGTCTTAAGATGCAAGGTAAGCTAAAACTAAAGTGTGCGAAAGCAAGGCGAGACAGCTGACCTAACCGATGGCGGTGCTAGAGGGGAGGATGCCAAATCGTGTCCCTCAGCCATCAGCAGGTCCCTTGGGTTGAACCTGAGCTGCGTCAGTGGCAGCTGAAGGACTTTCTGCAGAACATCGGCCCTGTGATACCGCTCTGCGAGGTGGAGGGGTAGGGTTATCACCCTGTGCCTGGGCATGTGTATACATATGCTGGTCCCGCAAGGAGATGGGCAAGAAATGTAAGGCTTGCTGCAAGCCCTGCATCTGTGATACACACAGTCTGTTTCCTTTCATCACACGTGACTTCATTTTTCAGTCTCCTCCAGCTCTGGGTGCTGAGGCTTCAGCCTTTACCTGTCTTTATCTTCACCTACACCTCCACAGGCTGAATTGCATCATCTGCAAAGAGACACTGCTCCTCTCCCATTCCTGCGGAGAGAACATAACCGCTATCCTGCTTATTTATTTGGGACATAACATTGCACCTGACAGAGCTCACCTCAAGTTGTGATGTGGAGCAGCTGGAGCTCCAGAAAAAGGTGCTGGGATTCACCTAACTTGATTTGGCTGCATCTTGAAGACAACTGTATTGCCCTTCCTATTGCTATACTATTACTAACTGTATTGTTATATTATTAGTATATCAGACTGACTGTCGATTTCAGTCAAGGGAAATCTAATCAGAGGATCCAGCAGTGCTCACTTAGAGCTCAGGACCTCACGGCAAGAGACGTGCTGGCGACAGGGCTGCCTTTCCCCACTGCCACCCCCCGCCCAGGGGCACTTTGGAGCCCTGCAAATACCTGCCAGGGCTAAAGAAGAAATAGAGCGATGGCTTAGCGTGTCTTAGCCTGGGTGACAACGTCGTAACCTTTCCTTTTTATCTTTGTCACAGGCATCCTATTGTCAAGCAAGTGTAACAGGGAAAAGCTGCGCAGGGAGAAACTCTGCAGGAGCAGCGAAAGGTTGCGGGGAAATTTCCCCATCCTCCCTTGTCCCAACTCCAGTCTTCAAGTGTTTTAATGTGTGGAGAGATTCCCGAGAGTGGGAATGCAAAATGTATGTTCACGTGGAGTTAGGATCGGCGTGTGGCTGTGTGGGAGAGGAGTTTTGGCTCCAGGGTTATGTTTTCATTACGTGGGATTTGTGCTGCAGCGAGTAGGAGATTTCAGGAAAGAAATCGATGTTCCTGCCATCAGGATAAGTCTCATCGGTAGCAGAGCGGCACCCTCACCATTTCTGGCCTCGCCTGTCCTGAGCCCTTGCCAGGAGTGAGATGTCCAAGGCAGGCCATGTTCTTCTTGCAAAAGCCATGTATGTGAAAAGCAGAGACACGTATTGGAGACGCTGGAGGCCAATATTCAAACACCCCTGCACCCGATTTGCACCGGGGATTTGAGCTCCAGGTTCCCACTCCCAGGGGGACACGTTCGCCGTGGGGGTGTAGGAAGAAGTGGGACGTGAACTCTCCTGCTAAAGCGTTTCTACTGTCCCTAAATCGCTCAGAAGCTTTGGCCATTGTTGGGCCAAGGAGGGAGGAGGCAGTCCTCAATGCAGAGCTTCTCGGTGGTGCAAGGTGCAAGTCTCTGCCCCGCGGGGGCTGTAAGCGCCGTGAAGGAGTGGGTGAGGCTGTGCAGAAGCGTGTTTGGGGGCTCCCACAGAGCAGCACCCCCGGCACTGCAAGCATGAACGGGAGCCCCAGGGAGGGCTGGGATTTCCCGTGGCCTTAGGAGTCCTGAATTAAAACCAGAGACACTCCAGTTACGTGTGATAAGACTTCAGGGACTCGAAGATTAAGCCAGGTGATTTTTTTTTTAATGCAGGATGTGCTAAGCACGTAAAATACTGAGTCCAGCCATTCCCATGCTCTTTTGCATGCCAAACTCTCCCCTGAGCATGACCTTCCTCACCCCCATGGTCCTCCTCGTCCCCACGGTACTCCTTACCCCCACGGCCCTCCTCATCCCCATGTACTCTTTCAAAGCAGCGACTTCGCTTTGTTCTCGCCCCTTTGTACTCCTCCTCTGTCGGAAGCTGCCATCACCAAAGCGAGCGCGTTGCTCTTACTAATAGCAAAGTAATCAATTTGAGTCACTGTATACATTAGTAATGGCCATGTAATTCTAGTGCAAATTAGGTTTGGGCAGGCTGCGAAGCCGGAGACATCTCGTCTTCCTGAGCAGAGCTTGGATTTACTGTCCTCTGGGGAAGGCCACAGCGAAACGCCCCCCTACCCCCCTCACAAATCCTCCCTTGATTGGATACAGTATGGTCGTCTGATTAAAATTGTGCAGTGGTTCAGAAAATGATTTTCAGCCAGTGCTTCACAGTAAATTACTTTTTTTTTTTTTTTCCCCAAGACAACAAATTTTTACCTCAAGTACAGCTGGACACTGAAACGAGAAGCTCGAGAAAAGCAAGATGCCAGCGAGGCGAAGATGGAGAGGGGTCAGGGGAGCACCTGGCAGCGGTGACACCCTGCCATCAGCCATCCCCGGTGAGCAGACGTGCATCTCCCATGAGCTCAAAGCCTTGCACCCACTCCCACAGTGATACAGCCCACTTAACACCCGGAACCCTTTCCCCCCCGAGCCAGACCCCTGGCAAAGTTTGCCGGTGCCATGGGTAGGCGAGGAGCATCTCCTGTGGACAAATATCCCGGTACCCATCTCTGTACCCCCACGTGAGATGTCCCCTTCCTGACGTGCCTTGTCTGTTCCCGTCACCAAACCGCTTGGGGAGGTGGTGGGGAGAGGACAGTGTGCCACCCTCCCTTTACCCTGATGGCCACTGATGCCTCTGGGGCGAGGAAAGCCCCGGAGCTACGTGCCCACCAGTGCCAGCCATGCAGCGTGTTCTAGTCCTGAGTATTAAAACCACTTCACACTGAGTGGTCACTGAGGGAAATGCACAGCTTTTCCTCAATCCATGGAACGGGGTCTCCTGTTTTCCACATAAGCATCCCAATGACACTTGGAGACCGTCTGCCCCTAATGCCTGATCCCGCCCTAGCTCGCCCATCCAACTACTGATGCTCTTCTGGACAGGAGAGCTGCCCGCTCCCTTCCATCCTGCGGCGAGGGCTTGGCAGGGAAGGATGCATCTTCAGAGAATAGTCCAAGATCAATCTCCCATTTCTTGGGTTGCCCAAAGGAGGGTCAGGAGGTGCACCACGCTGCCAGAGTTTCTAAAACAACATCTTAAGCATCTGCCTGCAGGAAGGTGTCTTTGGTTGTGACTCCGGTGATGGCAATACTGTCCCCATTTCAGCGTGTTCAAGTCTTAGGGAGGAGTGAGATTTAAGCACACAGCAATCAGCCCTTCCTGGTGGCCTTTCACGGACCCTGTGCCCACCTAATGGGTGCCCATCCTGTGCACCGGGTGCTGGGCTGGGTCTCCAGGCATTGGGCACCCAGCAGTGGGCACATCTGGACTAAGCCTTGCTCTAAGCAGCTCCCACCCCATGGCAGGGAGATGTGTCTGTGTAAGGAGGTAGGATAAGAAAGAATAATAATATAAAAAATAATCCATGTAAATGCTGCAGCAAATGTGTGCCTGAGAAGGAGTGGTTGGTGGTGGGGAAAAGGGAGGTGAGATTTTTTTAATTAGAGCTGGATAATTTATTGCCTGTGTGCTCACATGTCAATGCGTCTGTGTGTCATTTGAAGTGTCTTTCGACAAGTGGTGTGGCATTGCCTATAGGTGGTCGTACACTGAGTTGAAGGTCTGAATTTAACATCGTTTTTTTTGTTTTTCTGGAGGGACTGTGACAGCCTGGGGGAGTGGACAACAACAGGCAGTAAAGCAGCTTTATGTATGCTATATTTAAGATGTATGTTTGCGTTCAAATAAATGTAAAGCTGATTTCCTCCCTTTTGAGAAAAAAAATTTAAAAGCTAACGAGAAATCTATCAGTGGCAATGAACCACCTGACTCTTTAACAACCCTGGAAGTAGAAGAAAATTTGCACGTGGTGCAAACAAGTGGAGAATCTTTGTCACAACCGATACCATCTTCCCACCTTTGCTGCGACACAGGCTCTCTCTGCTTCGGATTTGCTCCATAAGTGGGTAGTGTGGGGGAGGGAAGGGCTGTTTATTAAATTAAGAAAATATGTTTCACAGCATATTGGCACTGAACTGGGAAGGAGCAGCTCGGTTGCCCACTCCCTCTCCCGGTCCCCGCAGGATCGTTCCTCACCGGGGATGATTAGTGCCTTTGTCCATCCAGTTCGAAATGTCACATTTCCTGCTGCAATTAGGAGCTTTCATCCACGGGACGTATGTGTGTGTGTCTGAGGGGGTGTTTTCATTCCCTCCAGGTGAATGTTTTAGTAAGCAACGTCCAACACATAACACAAATACTTGAAAAGAAACATTTTACTATTACTAAAGACTGTTATTGAAGCTTTCATGACCTTTCAGAGATCCCTGGGAACTTGAAAGAAGGAGTGGGTTTATAAAAAGAAGCATGATCTTGTTTTTAAGCTGGGGCACAGGAGAGAGGTGGTTTCAGCGTGCTCCGTTCCCAAAAGGAGCTGCTCTTGCCCTTGCAGGGCTTGCCAACACCAGCCCGCTGGGACCCAGCAGCAGCGGTTCCTCAGCCCCTCCTGAGACCACCTCTAGGCAGCTGGCAGCAAAGGTCCACTTTTTGGTGGAGACAGGGCAAGAGATGCCGAAGGGCACGTGCCACAGGTGAAATACTCCATGGTAATACACCAGCTCTGTGCCCTGCTCTGAGGGTGCTGAGCAACCCTTTGCTGGAGGGGGTTGAGCCCAGGCAGTGGGGCTGCCTGAGCTGGGTAAGGGGCTGGAGAACCTGCTCCTGGGGACTCCAAGGCAGCAGAAAGCATGCTAGGAAAATGCATGGTCCAAGGATAGGGCTTGGGTATGGGGCTGGCAGCATCCAGGTTGGGCAATGTTTGGCACAGTTTCTATCACGGACTTGGCCCATGCCATCTAGCACTCTTCTGTACGATGCCTGGACATGGGTAGGGTGACGGCATGGGTCCAGGACATTTCTGCTTGAGAAACCTGGATAAAAGCAGCCAGTCTGGGGGCGGAAGAGACACATTATTGCAAGCCGGTCTGTATTGTTTGTAATAACCAGGCCTCACACTATTTAACTTACTACTACAGACATATCTAAACATTCCTTGAAGGTCACGAAAGAACAGTCCTGCTCAAGGATTTCATCCTAAATATGAAGTCCCTCTGATTCTGATTTGACAATGTATCTGCAAACGCAGGATGAAATTTTCAGTTCTATTAGCTATCGAGTAGACCCACTCTTTATAATGGAGCAGAGTATAGCTCCAAATGAGCCAACACAGCAGAACAGAGGCCTTGACTATGACGTGTAATTTCACAGGATTATGTGTTTGCTTCCTGCATCTTGTGTATGCATGAGAAGACGAGGTTCCTACCCAAATGACTTAAGAGTTTTCAGCTATGATCCTACAAACCCTTATTCACACAAGTAGTCTCAGTTACTTCAAAGGGGGCTCTCCATAAAAAGGAAATTTGCCTCTTTAGAGTTGAGAAGGTAGAAAATGAAACCATTGAGTCAGTCACGGTGCACCACCTATATAATTTAGGGTATACATTTAACAATACAAGCACTAATATATTGTGCGGCCAAGACTTTCAGAATTAGAGCCCTAATATTAGATCTCTTCAGCTATATTTGGGGTGGAAAAAGCCCTGAGGCATCAGGATACAGAAGGAGATACCTCACTTTAGGTTTTTGAAGGGGTTGTTGACCTTCAGGACATTATTTGGGCTGAAAGTTCAGTATTCTGTGAAAGGGAGGTCTGAGAAAGTGCTCTTGTTTTTACAATTACTGTACTCCAGGCTACTGTTGTTCTTTGGGCATTTGCACATTTAAGCACTTTTTACAGGGTAAAGTAGATCTGCTCTCATGGTCAGTTCGGGCTCCTTGGCCCACCTTACCTTCTTCATGGTTTTTGTCTTCATCTCTGGCCAATGGTGCCACATCTCTCCCAAGCTGGTTTTCAGCTGCTGGCTGAAACCGTCTTGGTTTTGGCCCCTGGCAGTGCTGGCTTTAGCAGCACTACAAAACAGGAGCATAGGAACAGAGCAGGATCAACACATGGAGCCCCAGCTCGGGATGTTGTCTTGATGTTTGAGTTCCCAGAGCTCTCATCATCAAACATCTAATGTCAAAATGATGTCGTGCCGATAAAACATCTTCGTCTTCCGTTGTGTCATATGTTGCAGGGTTGCCCAAACATCCTGTTTCTTGGGATTAATTTGGCAATTACTCATCTGTGGTCTTTCCATAGCATCAGCTGCATCCTGAAGGTCAGGAACCATGTACAGTGAAAACCTATTCCGTGTTTGGGTTAGATGCTGTTGGGCAAGCGGGGAAGAGGTGCAGTTGCTGTTGGAGAGTCCGTGCTGCTGCTGCACGTGACCTGAGGACGGTGCTGCATCCTCTGCTCGGTGATCCCCAGCTCAGTAAAAGCCAAAATTTAAAGAGCCTCCGAAGGTCTTAAAGGCCACCTGGTACACTGAGATAAGTATCGCACTTTATCTGACTTCCAGGAGGCACTCTGGGAGATCAGGTCCTCACTTTCCTACCTCAGACACAAAATAATTAAAAGCCACCTTACGTGGACTGCATTAGGTTGTCATTGGTCTTAGTGATAATGGAGACTGAAGTGGTTCTGCTACTGACCTGGTATTTATTTTAAAATGTGCTTACGACCTAATTTTAAGCACCGACATATGAAAATCCTGCCCTTGGTTTTCAAAAGAAAGTCAAAGAAAAAGAGGATGAGGAAGAACATAACGAGAAAGGAAATTTGTGAGGAGCACTCGTGACAAAGGGTGTAGATATCATGGGTCTATCGGTGATAGTAACTCTCTTGCCTTATAGCCACTGCACTTCAGAGCACAGGAAGGAAGCTCAAAACTCAAAAGAAAATACTTCGGGCACAGATTAACATCTTTTCTAAATCAAAGAAAATACTTTGGGCACAGATTAACATCTTTTCTAAATCACTGCTATTCCATGTTACTTGACATGTGTCCCTGTGTTCTGTGACTACATGTTTCCTCGCACCATGGGGGTGTGTGTTGCCATTGCACTTTTGGGGTGACTTTGCACAGGTCTCAAACAAGGCACCCGGCAATGGCCCAGGACGTTTGTGGCTTGCAGGTAGTCTCCCTCCCACTTTTCCTTCTACCTTACTGTTTTTCATGTACTTTTTCCTCTTTTGCTCTCATTTCACTTGTTCTTCCCTCGTTCCTCGGTGTTCTGGCACTGCCTTTGCCGTGCAGCTCACAAGGTTTTGTCCAATTCAGACAGGGCTGATCTGCAGGGAAAAATGACTAGATTTTGAATATACAAATGAAAAAGCATGAAGCCCAACATGTTAGTAAGGGGCAGGCTTTAATTACCTAGCCATTATTGGATTACTCCAGAGTAGAGGAAATATGACTAATGCTATGTCTGTGCTTCTGGCATACGACTGCTGTCAAATTCAATAAGGGCTTATTAAACATCACAGAGGTGTGACTAAAGAAAATGATGAGCAGAATGTGGAAAATAGCAATCATGGTCCTATTGTGTGTGCTATGAATTTCTAATCTGAGAGGGTGGGGAATGTCTGTGGGGGAACAGCAGGAAGAAATTGCCGTATTTTGCCATCAAAGAAAATCAAAGTTAGGCTTCAGGGAAAGCCATTCTAACTATGAAGTGATGGGTGATCCTCTGGCCCAGGTGACCCCGGGGTGCTGCTGAGTCTTCTCTCATGGCCTTCATGGGTGCTGATCCCTGCTTCAAGCATGGCTTATTGCCTTTACAGGAGACAGTCGTTGACTGAAAAACTCAGGAATAGTCCTGAGAGGGGAGACCAGAACGCAGGTCTGTCCTCCTCTGTGTGGCCAGCGCTGCAGGGTGATGGTCTCATTTTCCATCTCTCTGGCCTAGGTGTGGTGCATCTTGGGCATCCCAGCTCCAACTCCAGAGCTGGACAAGGAGAAAGTCTGACTCTTGGCATACCCACAACCTGTAGGAGGGCTGGAATAGAGGAGCTATTGTTTGGAGCCTTTTCTTGTTGTTTAGAAACTCAAGTCTCCCATCTGTAAACTCCCCAGGGTACCCAGTGCCAAAATATACCCGTCCGGCACAGGCTGCATGGTGGCTTACTGGTGGTGTTTTGGAGAGCAGAAGCTCTACTTTTATGCCACAAGATAATGCAAAGTGTCTGAAGATGTCCGATGTGAGATCCAAGCTCCAGGAGAGGCAGGAATTCAGGTACACGTCTCTGCCTGGTGCCTCCTACCAGCTCACGACTCCTGACGACTCCCCCTAAATTTTCTGGCTTCACCCTTCAGAGGTTTGTCTCCTCCCGCTGAAGGCACAGGGAGGTCCCCGATTTAGGCAATCTGGATCATCCTAACATAGCAAGGCACCTCGTATTTTTGCTGTCACTGTGCACATGTTAATCACCTAAGCAGGTCATCCGAATTGTGCCTGCAGCCTCCTGACTCAAACTCTTCTGAGATGCACTTTTATTTAGGAGTCAGCACCGAAGACTGCTCTGGAGAGTCAGGGCTCGCTACGAAACACGCAATTATCTCCTCGGAAGAGGTATAATTGTAGAGCCAGATTTTCTGCTAATGTAAAAACTGCCAAAACTGTGGTGACCCCATTGGGCCCGTGCCAGCCCGTGCCAGCAGCAGCCAGCCCCGTCCTCCCCCTGGCTCCCCTCGCATTACTGGCTCTGTCTTTAAAACAAAGACATAATCAACAAGCGTTTGCCCATTTTCGTGCATTAAACAGTGAGAACAGCAAACACAGAGGGTTTACATCACTTCGCCTTTCAATACCTAACATCAGTATCTTCCTCCCAAACGAGTTTTTAACAGCTGTGTTGTTTTGAAATGGTGGCACAGCACCATAACCAGAACAACCGTATGGCTTTGAAGTAGAGCATTACAGGGCTGAGTACCATTTCTTCCAGGGGTGCAATTAGGTGATGGAGCATGATGCCTGGTCAGGTGACTGATCAAGTGCCGGTCAGCTATTGCCGCGTGTTAAGAGAACGATCAATGTTGATGATACAAGTTCACTAAAAGAAATGGAAATGAAGGAACAGCAGGGTCTGAACCGTGTGCTCGTTGGGTTTAACAGGCATTGCTGGGTGCTAATGAAGCCCTGTGAGAGAGAAAATCAAAGGTCGAGCTTAGCTTTCTGGTTACCTGCTTACCCTATCTCTGCTGCAGAGCTGCCTCACCTGAACCTGCTGGGTACAGGGACCACGTGGGAGAGAGCAGGGTTGCATATCACAGTGTGAGGCTGTCCTGGTGGGCTATCTAGCCTGGATCCTCTACAAGCTCTTCCAGGGAGGGAAGAAACCCTGACCTCTGCTGAGCGAGCCACACTGAACTCAATTTATAATCAATGGAGACATGTGTGTACATCTAGTCCTTTAAGCACCCATTCTAGAGTGGGATGAGTAACATTTTATGGTCCACTGTCTCTGGTGGCAAGATTTCTCTGTAAGCAATGCTACAAACTCTGGTTGTGATGTGCAGGGAGGTACCGCTCATCAGATGCTCTTGGTGGACTTCCTAGGCAGGACTGCAAGTTTGCAGCCCACCTGTAATGCAGGTTAAGCTTTGAAGGCAAATGAACAGATAGACACAACTGTCTCAAGGTCAAACGTGGCGTCAATGAAACCCAGAAGTCCTGGCCCCATCCTGGCTTAGCCATTTGATTAAATTATTGCACTGAATTTTTTCCTTCTTTTCCTGTCGTAATGCTATTATTGCCTGCTTAATAAACTGCACATATTAATGATCCATGAACATCTTCTAGAGAAATAAAATGAATTGGGAATTTCAATCTCTTGAAACTTTAACCAAAAACCTAAAAGCAAAACCTTAAAGACACAAATTTCAACATAACCAAAGTTCTCAAAGTTATAACTCAGCTGCTGTCTAATCCATGGGTGCCCCAAGGGTCTAAGTTTCTTTTGGTCTACATTTATCCCCTCTTTTTGAGTTTATATTGAACAATATATATTGCTCTAGCCTGTAGAGCAATAAAAATCTGTATAGCAAAATATTGTATTTTAGATGGTTTCATGCACAGCAACACAATTGATTAGGAACTGTCCTCATCAGCATATGGATGGCTGAGATGTGAAGAAGCCCATCAAGTCCCTCTTTTACTGCATTGTCAGTGCTGATCAGTGACAGTTCGCATCAAAAGAGCCTGGTGGTGGGGTGTAAAGCTGTTGTAAAAGATCCAAGAATCAGAAAAAAACGCCAAATTTCTTTCAACAAAACCCAAGTAATGCATTACACCCTGCTGGAAGCATTAAGTGCATCGGCTGAATCATTAACATCACAGTGTCCAGAGTGGGACTCTTATTTTAGATATTAAACTTTAGATATTAAACCTTTCTGCCAACCATACACCCTAAGTATGTCAGAGAAAGGGAGAACAACAGCACAAACCTCAGCTCTGAAAAGTATTTTCTTGTATGGCAGCAACTGTGTTTCCGTGATATTGTATGTATTTAGCTGAGTTTTATGGGTGGAAAAGAGATGAATTGGGCACATGTAACACGAGGAAAAAGAGAGCTACATTAAACCAGAGCTGGAATTTGTGGCTGAGTCATGGGAACAGTTTATAGGTCACCAAGACAAATTTCAGAGGTATGAGAGACATTCATCCAAATACTGTGCTTCCCTCCAAAAGTGTCTTGCTTGCAACCATTATAAATTGAATTATTTCTGATCAGGAAAAAATGGGAGGACACCTTCCCATCTTATTTATTTTGTACAATTTGTAAGAAATTTAAGCCTAACTCTTGCTTGTAGTTGTCCTGTGCTTGCCGTAGGAAACCAACATGACTTTACACCCCTTTTCTTGTTTCTAGGCCTAAGTTTCATTTATGACCAATTTAGACATTTTTAACATTGGTGGAGTATTAAAAAAGAGATCTTAGCAGCAAGCTAAACAATGAAGTCCCTCATATGATGTCTGCTTAAGACATCTTAAGGTTTCAGGATCTGATGTGTTCAGGCAAACAGTGAAGCAGAGTAGTTTCAACATTCATGTTATAAATCAAGAGCCGTTAATGGAGGAAGCTGATACATCAGCAGAGATTCACAAAGCTTGAAATAGTCAGGGCTCCAGCCATGGACACTTCACTGCGGTCTCTTCCCACAAAGCTGTCCAGCGGAAGCGGTTGGGATGGAGAGGTTTCCTCCAGCTCTGTGAGAGTCTCGCATGGCTCCGATCCAAACCAAAGCAGATATTCTTGATTTTGGTGCAGAGGACATGTCTGGAGGAGAAAGGGAACTTCTTTATCCGCTGTTACCCTTGGCTTTGGCCATGGCTTCTAGGAAACGCTGGCAATGTGGTTGGAGCAAGGTGCCCACAACAGAGAGAAGGACAAAGACTCGCTGGTCTTTTCCAGCCTGGGTCTGCGTGTGCTGCTGCTGTCTGGCTCAATGCTCTAGCATGGAGGCAGCTTCGTACTCTTTTTCTTTCTCCTGCTTTTCCTATCTGTTTCCCAACATTTTTCATGCTTATCTATATGCTTTTGAATAGAGTTCTGTTGTTTCACAAGCAAGGGGACTCTCGCGGCTTGCTATGAGGTTTTTAGCAATTGGGACTTTTCTTGGCAGCCCTCTTGATGGTGCACTGGAAATTAACTGTTCAAATCCCTCACAATGAAATATGAGATGAAAGGGTCAGCGGCCTGTGTCTTTCCGTCTTATAAATACCCCCTGACTTCCAGCTTTGTGGAGAGAGACAAAACAAGCTATTTGCTGGGCTGACCCCCCTTCAGACATCAGATGACAGTCTTTCTCCTGACTTGAGGAGTAGCCTGAGAAGGGAAGAGAGATTTCTGAAGTGAAAAGTGCCCTGTGACGAGATACTGGAGCCAAAGACACACAAACTGCTCCTGGATTCCCAGCCTGTGGATAAGAAACTCTAACTGACACTTATGAGTGAGTGGGGAAAAAATGCCTTAAACCCATGTGACACTTATATAACTTCAGGCCCGGGATGTTTTTCTTACGAAGGAAGGATGAGTATTGCCAGGGGCAGCTTTTCTGATAAGAGCAAGCCAATAACCCCTGAAAATGGAGAGTTACTAAAAAAGCAGCCCTTCAGGAGAAACCAGGACGTTCCACATCAGGCTTGTGCCCCTCTTGACTGTAGCAAGGCAGGGAGCTTGGGCAGCTGCTGGTGGGTTCCAAAACTGGCATAAGCCAAAGACTTGAGATGAACAAGTGTTTTGAGTGATACAAGAGACAGGCAAGCAGGATTTCTTGGTGGGGGGAGATGTTGAAGAGCGGGGGTACACAAAAAGAAGGGGAGGGAGGTTCTGTGTTGAGAATGGGGACTGACACCCCATCTTTGGAGACCTCACTTTGCTTGGTGAGGTGAGCCCAAGGTAGTCATTTTTTCTGGGAGCTTCCTGAAACCATCAGGTCCTCCTTACTCCTTGCGAGCCTTTCAGTCCCCTCCAAGAAGCAGAGAGGGAGAGCACAGGAGGAATGGAGCAGATGACCTCCTGAGGTCCCTTCCCACCCGAGTTTTCCTCTGAATCTATAGGGATGGTATAAAGAAGCAGGTGCTTAGGAGCAACCATTAATACTGCACCCTTGTAGATACAAAACATATGACAAGGTCAAGGAAGGAAGATGGGCAGGATGATCACTGTGGGCCACCTTTGAATGTAAACCTGTATACAGGTCTTTTGCCAAGTGATCCTTAAGAAGCTGCTGTTTGGTGGCCCATTAGCTGATGCTGGTGGGGTAAGTCTGGCATGCTGCACTCAGGAGGTAATTCCGAGGCTGAGCCCAACCTTGTCAGCCAGATTTAGGCACTTTGGGACAGGTATGGACAACGGAGGGAGTTCAGACCAACCACCTATTTTAGACGTTTGCTCCCTTCCAGGTTTTGGAAGAGCAGTAGATGCCTCCAGAAGGGTAGCTTGGCACTTCTTACCCAGGTGTAGGCAGATTCCTGCTCTGGAGTTTGTCTCCCTTCAGAGCTTTGCCTTCCCCCTCTATCAAAGCACAAATATTAGCACCACGTTTGGCTTCTGTTTTCCTCATCAAACCATGCGCTGCAGCCCCTCGTGCTTCCCTAGGAATGGTGGGCGCACAGTGCTTTTACAAGCAACCGTTAACAGGGACCGGGCTTCAAACTCACCTGCCTGACTGCTCGGGTGATTGCTAAATCACCATTTACGTGCACTAGAGAGGTGTCTGGAGGCAAACCACGTAGCTGCAGAAGCTAACAGACAGGCTGAAAAGGGCTGGGCCTTTATGCTTCCAGAAAAGTAAGTGTCCCCCCAACAAATACTTCTCCGAGGTCTCATCTGCTGATATTTAACACTAGTGGGTCTCAACTTGCTCCAGGCAAAAAAACCCACCCCAGCGCAAAGAGATTGTACAGGACTTGGGTGAGTCATGTACAACTCATAGGTCTTACTTCGAAGATACCTTTCAATCTCAGCATTAGGGCCCTATGTACACGCTTTTTGCTGTCTTGCAATTGCTTTCCTGCCCTATCCCTAGGCATGCTGTCCTTTTTGCAAACCGATTCAAGGCGGCAGGAGAGCGTGTATGGTGAGCGTCTCCTGTGCAGTGACAGCTCTCTTCCCCTGAAAAGCCGAAGCTGCCTGACCCTGGCATCTGCATTTGAATCACTCTCCTGTTCCTGCTCTAAATCCCCACCTGAGGTCAAGCTTTGAAAGAAAGGTCAGTTCTATTTGAAGGCTGTTCAGAGAGAGACTGAATCACTTAATGATGAGTCATGTGAAAATTAAATTGATGCAAATGTTAATTTGACAACCTGAAAGTCTGGAGAGAGTTCCAGCCAGACCACGGGCTTTGTGCTAACGCAGCTGTGCTTCCGCCGGCCTGGAGGAGGTTTTGCAGCAGGTAAACACGGGGTGGGAGAGACGTCGCTACACCAGAATTATCTTTTCTTCCCGGAGTCTAACTCATCGCAGGTATCTTGCAGGAGGGGAATCTCTGCAAAGAGCCTGTGTCATCACCGTGTCACCATCTGGCAGCACTCCTGATTAGTGGCCCTGATTCTGGGCTGTTGAATTTTTTGCTATCAACATCAAAGGTGCTGGGCTTGCAGAGTGGCTGAACACTTCCAGCTCTCCTAATAAATGATTAATGATCACTGAAACCCAGAACAATCACTGAAGTGTACAAGGAAATAAGCAATTACCTCCTGCCGTAGATCCTGTCGAAAACGAGAAAATGTCTGGGGATGACAATATAACTAGAATAATTAAATGCTCTTTTATGTTTGTTAAATTCAGGATTATATTAATAATTTTACCCTCCCCGCCCCCAAAGTAGGGGTAATTAACTTCGAAGCATCATTACTGGCAATGACCGACCTTCGCATCATTTGCGTGAGCACAGTCGTGATGTTTTGCACCTGCTTTGCATGGACCTGAATGACCAGAGCAAATGTAAGGAAAAGGAGAAATAGGGTCTGTATTTGCCACATACAGACAAAGGTCTTGAGGTTGTGCAGCCAAGTTCACACAACAAGTGGAAATGCCAGAATTAAGGTTGTCTCTGTGATGCTTGCAGCAGAACGTCAAATGGATGCTGAGTCCTGTACAAACTTTTAAGAGAAATCTAGCTAAAGATAGGTTTCTTACCAAAATATAACCATGTCAGAGCGCTACATCAAGTGACATTTGAAATGCCCTTTATTTTCAGATTATGATTTAATGCAGAAATAGCATGACTTGCTTTGTCAAAAGTAGAGTCCACTCAGAAAGCCTGAATTCTTTCTATCTTTAGAAATGACTAAAAGAACCTTGGGAGCTTTGTTTGCCCTTTGTCAAGAGGAAAGTTCTGGCTTGCTAGGTTTTGGGTGAATTTTTCATTTTTTTAAATTTTTTTAATTGTCTCACAGCTCAGGAAGCAGTGAGAAAATACTTTCAAATAAGATTTATTATATTACTTGTATACCTAATGAGGCAATTGCTATACTTTTCTTAATCATGTATATTACTTTATTTATTTCAACACTGGTTCACTTTGAATGCCATTTCTGGGCATCATGATAGGCCCAGAAGAACTTTAATGGGTAACATTTGTAATTAAATATTAAAAGAAACACAACCCCAGCTTCCTTAAAGATGATAAAACCGTATCTTCTTTAGGAGATTAGAAGAACTTTAATTAGAAGAACTTTAATGGGTAACATTTGTAATTAAATATTAAAAGAAACACAACCCCAGCTTCCTTAAAGATGATAAAACCACATCTTCTTTATGTATGTAAAGTTTTTCTTTATACATATAAATGACAAAGGAGGGCTCCATCAAAGCTCTATAGATTTCTTACCTCCTCATTTTCTACCTTTTCTGACTGATCTGGACTATATCTAACTGTGTTATTATTTCATTTGGGAACTGATAAACTGCTGTAGGTTAAACACAAGCAGTTCTAAACTTTGGCCCAGGAGGTGAACAATATTTCTGGAGTCTCTCCTGCCTGTTTTCCTTGTGGAAACTGATTTATTTGCTCCGGAGCAGGCTGCGCTTGCAGTATTTTCTGGCTGGAGTAGAAGTTCTGAGATTCCCATGGGGGAGACTGAACTCGACATACTTTCAAGCCAAGAAATGTTCAAGACAAATAGTTTGGACAAAGCTGGCAGGAAGTACTAAGATAGAACCAAAATCTTTGATAATCAGCCAAGGGTAGGGGAAGTGTAAAATACCGAGGGACAAGTTCTGCTCTTTTATTCAGCATCATCTCTCTGCAAATAGCACCAGTAACATTCCTGCGGGACAGACATGCTGGAGATGACTAAAATTTAAAATGTTTAATTTGCTTAAGCAGGAAAACAGGAAGGAACAAAGTTTTTCAGCGTAAACAGAGATTTCATGTCTGTCAGGCCGATTTTGTCCCAGATCAAAAAAAACCAATCAGACGAAGAGAACCTATGGGATAAAATATCACAACCAGAGAAGTAAAATTTTCCAGGCTCAACCAGTCTATTGATTTCCTTTCAGCAACATGTAGCTCATTTGCCACATTGCCAGCTACTACGGATTTACTGTACGTTGCAAAATAACTTGATGTTTGACTTGGTGCTCCCAGTACCAGCGACAAGACAGAGCAGAGTTTGGCTTTCATTGCAAGGTCTCATCCCAGATAAAGCCCAGCTGCTGTGGCTGAGGTGAAAGTATGAGACGGTCCAGCTCTCCTGAAACCTAAACTCTCATCGACTAGGGAACAAAGAACTAAAAATGAATTAGTAAAGGCAAAAAATGAATTGCACACAGTCTCAGCAATGAGATTTTGGTTCTTCAGGGTCCTCCTTGGTAAGGTTTGGAGGGGTGGGATGGGGAGGCTGGTGTTGGTGGTGGGGCTGGGAGCATCAGCCCTGGGAAGAGCATCAGGGGAATGCAGGAGTGCTAGGTGCAGGATGCATCATCCCAAACCTATCTGGCAGCGGGCGTTTCTTCCCCCGGGACTCCGATTTACTTACACAGATGAAGGCTTAGCTGGCTTATGCAGGCTGAGGATGAGGATGAGGGAAAGGTCAATGGCAGAGGGCAGCACCGCCGTTCTCGCAACACCCCCATGGCCCACGAGTGGGGGGCCCCACAACTGCCCCCCCAGGGATGCAGCACAGCCTGAGTCATGTAGCAAGACACAAAGCATTCAGCATCCAGTGCTGCGGTCACTTGTTTGTTTGTTATTGTCATTGCCACTTTCTTCTTTTTAACTGAAGCGGGGTTTTTTTTATATATTTTACTTTATTGGATCTCACTGAGCCTTTGTAAGAGAAGGGAAATGTATGTGGGAGGAGCGAGGGGGAGGTTATGGCACGGCTGTTGTTAGAGACGGGGCTAACGGCCCAGAGATTTGATAAATAATTCTGTTTAGTTTAAGCCTCGGGAGCTTCTAATCGAATAGCATCACCTGTGGTTCTGCTGCTTTCTTCCAGGCCAGAGAGAGGGAAGAAAAAAGCCCAACAGAAACCCCCAACCTTTGCTAACAACCAGCTGTGAATGGAGGCTTTCCAAGGCTGAGCGAGCCGGGTGAAGTTGAAGGGAAGCGTGTTCTCTCTAATAGCCCTTTCCCCTGAGAGCCGAAGGGATGGATGCTGCAGCCTAAGGCAGCTAATGACCTGGAAGATGACTGATATTTATCCTCACTGAATTGGCAGTAAATCTGGGTACCGAGTCAGCCAAATACACCGGAGGGGATGTAGAGCGGCAGCTTTGCCTTGCTCAGTGGTAAAGCAGATAGCACATCGTCCCCCAAAAAGCTCACCCCAAAGTCAAACACCAGCTTTGGCATTTCCTTCCATCGGCTCGTGAGTAAAATAAGCCTGGGGGCGAAAGGGAGAGAATACGCCTTGATGCTGCTGACATCGATGCGTTGTAACATGGATAGGGCAATAATAGCCCATCCTAGAGTGATGAGGGCTGCAGAATATCCGATTTTAATAGTTACTGCTCTTCTAAAGGGAAAAGCAGAATTTTCAACCAAAACACTGACTTTTTAAAGGTTTTCTTCTTTACATGGGTTAAAACTGGGATCTGTGTCCCAGAAGTTGCAACTGTCTTGCTGCAATATTTTGAAAATACATGGGGCCTAAGGCTTGGAAAGAAAAGCTTTGAGAAGGCAGCTAATGACCTGGAAGATGACTG
>NW_009225031.1:0-4261 GCF_000690835.1 Fulmarus glacialis
GGCTCCTCCGCCAGCTCCCTCAGTAGCCTCGGGTGGATCCCATCCGGCCCCATAGACTTGTGAGTGTCCAGGTGGCATAGCAGATTGTTAACTTCTTCCTCTTGGATTATGGGGGGTTCATCCTGCTTGCTGTCCCTGTCTTCCAGCTCAGGGGGCTGAGTGGCCTGAGGATAACTGGTCTGACTATTAAAGACTGAGGCAAAGAAGGCATTAAGTACCTCAGCCTTTTTTTCATCCTCGGTGGCAATGTTCCCCCACACATCCAATAAAGGATGGAGATTCTCCTTGGCTCTCTTTTTGTCGTTAATATATTTGTAAAAATATTTTTTGTTGTCTTTTACGACAGTGGCCATTGTGTTCTAGCTGGTCTTTTGCCTTTCTAATTTCGTCCCTGCATGACCTAACAAGATCCCTGTACTCTTCTTGAGTTGCCTGCCCCTTCTTCCACAAGGTGTAATGATAGTTGTGAGGTATTGCAAGCAGGTCAAGGGAGATGATCCTTCCCCTTTGCTAAGCACTGGTAAGGCCACGTCTGGAGTGCTGAGCCTAGTTCTGGGCTCCCCAGTACAAAAGAGTCATGGATATACTGGAGAGAGTCCAGCAAAGGGCCACTAAGGGACTGGAGCATCTCGCAAAGAGGAAAGGCTGACGGCGCTGGGAGTGTGCCAGCATGGAGAAGAGAAGGCTCAGGGGGATCCTATCAGTGTGGATAAATACGTGCTGGGAGGGAATGAAGAGGGTGGAACCAGACTCTTCCCAGTAGTGCCCACTGAAAGGCCAAAAGGCAACAGGCAGAAATTAAAACACATGAGATTCCATTTGAACACAAGAAAACGCTTTTTTACTGTCAGACTGTCAAGCACTGGAACAGGTTGCTCAGTGTTGCGGTTTAACCCCAGCTGGCAGCTAAGGCCCACACAGCCGCTCACTCACTCCCCCCAGCAGGAGAGAGAGTCAAAAGGGCAAAAGTGAGAAAACTCATGGATTGAGATAAAGACAGTTTAATAAGTAAAGCAAAAGCTGCAAAGCCAAACAATTAATTCATTCACTACTTCCCATCGGCAGGCAGGTGTTCAGGCACCTCTAGGAAAGCAGGGCTCCATCATGCATAACGGTTACTTGGGAAGACAAAAGCCATCACTCCAAATGTTCCCCCCCTTCTCCTTTTCCCCCCTGGCTTTTGTTGCTGAGCACAGTGTTACGTGCTATGGGATATCCCTTTGGTCAGTTGGGGTCAGTTGTCCTGGCTGTCTTCCTCCCACCTTCTTGTGCACCCCCAGCCTACTCATTGGCAGGGCAGCCAGAGAAGCAGAAAAAGCCGTGACACTGTGTAAGCACTGCTCAGTGATAGCTAAAATGTCCCTGCGTTATCAACACTGTTTTGCTCACAAATCCAAAGCATGGAACCATACAAGCTACTATGAAGAAAGTTAACTCTATCCCAGCCAAACCAGCCAACACTCAGAGAGGTTGTGGAGTCTCCATCCTTGGAAATACTCACACATGGTGCTGGGGAACCTGCTCTGGCTGACCCTGCTTGAGCAGGGTAGCTGGACCAGATGGTATCCACAGTTCCCTTACAACCTAAACAATTCTGTGATTCTGTGATAGCTAAAGTCTTTACATACAACAAAATATTAATAAGCACTTAGGTGTGGCAGTGGAAGTTTTTTTTTTTTCAGTATCTGGGTTAACTGGAAAAAAGGTACAGAGGAATAGTTCATTTGGAAGTAAAAATGACAAATTAAGGGAGAGAAAGTTCACAGAAAATTGAAAATGCCGGATGATGGAATTCTGAACTTTGAATTTACATTTTTTCTTATTATTTGTTTAGCAAACAGAATGAAAAATAACATATCACTTAATGAAAGTAACAGATGGCACAAAGAGAAACTGTTACTACTGCTGCATAACTATTGGTTAAAAAAAAAACAAAACCAAAACCGAAACCCAAACTTTAACAGCCAAGTAGTAGTTTTGATTATTTCAAATTTATTCTTATGTTTTTCAGGCTTGTCAAATCTATGTGGAAAAATCTATGTGGAAAAAAATATTTGAACAGGTAATATTTGAACGTCCACATGACGTAAAATACTGGTATTGTCTTGGAATAGGCCAAGCAAGGTGTAAGGAATGCAGATTCAACTATTCTGTCTGTCAGAGGACATCTGAAGCCAACTCTGTCTCTTTCTGATATAATGGCCTGAGCACTAGGCTATAAGAGGTCTATTATATTTTTCAGAATATTTATGTTTATATTGTCTTAATTATGAGATGCAGAGTTGTGGTCCCTTGAGTAAATGGCGCAGACCAGTCTGCATCTGTATATACTGTTTGTAGAGAATGGAACCAGAATGAATTATCCCATGTTCCACAACCACATAAAAGAGGGGGAATAAATTATTTGATCCGTACTGAAACCCAGGAACAATCTAAGATATATACACTGTTAACTACTATAAGACTTGGCGTCAAAGTGGAACAGTAAATGAAGCAATCTGACAGCATATACACCCCTGTGGAGTTTGTTCTGTTGATGTTTTTCTATTTTGTACCAATATACAGCCAGTTCATAAGGACCAGACAGAAGGCAGACCCAGGTGCTACCTACAGAGTTATTCTCCATGTCCTGATAATTAAATATTATACATAAATCAGAATGATGTCACTTTCAAGTATCCCATGGACCAGTGGATAAGATTCCTGTCTGAAGTTGTAGACATCTGTTAAGACTTAAATACTTAATCAAATAGACTCGCATTGTTGTCTCTTATCTTTACAGATCTCAGGATACTTCTGATGAATTTTCCAAATCGCGCTGAGTGGTCCAAGTCCTTCAGAGGAAGGAATTCCACTGCTACCAGCATCTCACTCATTTACTTCTTGAGCTATGGTATAAAGCACGCCCAACTGGGATCAGCATGTCAGAACCTTTCTTTCGGAATTTTCTTACTAGTAGGTAATAGCAACTTTGTGAAATGAAGTGCTTTTTTCTGTTCTCAACACTAAGAACAAAAACAAGTGCAAGTAAAAAATTTAAAACTGGTAGGCTCGTATTGTGCTGTATTAAAGCCCTCTTACCTAGGGCAGCGTAAATAGCTTCCTTGAACACCTATATGTGTATTTGTGTCAGATGGGTTTTCATTAACATTGCCCTAGGAAATACCTCATCTCTTGGAAGGGCTAATCTGGTCGCATTTGCTAGAATTCCCTTAGCACTTTACTAACTCCTCCCTCTCCTCCCCCCGTCCTATGAGTCTTCATAGTATCCTGATAGACTTCTGAAGTATTAATAAGGACTAAGTAAAATTATTTTCGTTTATTTTTTTACGTTCTTGCTCATATTTCCCCTTCTTGTAAAATTTAAATTAAAAAGTATGTATTGATACAGTAAGCATCACAGCTGTCCAGTCAGCATAAAATATTCAGAACAATTTCGTATCTGTCATAACCATTTAATACTTGACAGTTATGGAAATGAAAGGAAACTCCAGGGAATGGTTTAACAAACTACTCAGTGATTGAATGATAAAATAATTTTCTGGGTTTGATGAACCCATAATGTGATCTAAGATGGTGAAAAATGTATTTGAGAAGTTCCTTGTTCTAATTTCTCCTGTAGGTTAGCTTAGAGTTGGGAATTTGACCTTAAATCTGCCATCTGTAAGTTTTTAAAAATGGTTTAACAACTGTAGAGAATGTGACTTGAAGTGTATGCAAGTTTGTGAAGTATTTAAAGTTTTTTCCAGAATTTTGGGTTAGTAATTTTAACATACAGTCTCCATTACTGAGAACTTATATGCTCTGAGCTATAATAAATTTCTTCCTATGAACTGACATTGAAAAAGAAAGTTTTCTAGAAACAAAATCTTTGAAAACATATCCCACACCATTAGCACGCCTTGCCTAGAATAGTCTAGGCCAGTTGTCCCTTTAAAATAGTAGTTGCTGAGGTTTTGGGGTAAGGTGGAGGGCAAGTGATGTTTCCTTTTGATCACTTAATCTTTATCGACAGGTCCATACGTGGCAGCAAGAGTAAGACTTACTTATTGTGAGGTATATGGAGTGTATGGTGACAGTAAATTCTTTTTCTTCCCTGGGGAGCCAGATTCAAATCAATAGTAGGTCTTCCTCCTGCATGGCCTCTTCCGTCTCTGTTTCTATATATCTGTTTGAAGACAACAAATTTGGATGAAAAATACTTGGGTTGCTTGCAAGTGTTGAAAGCATCAAGTTGTTGCAAGTCATGTTTTATTCCTGC
>NW_009225031.1:4292-9235 GCF_000690835.1 Fulmarus glacialis
CTTACACGTATTGGGACGTATTTTCTACTTCGAAGAGCTAAATTAATATTACCTGCCCTGACTGCAAAATGAGCTCTAAGTCACTAACTACATTTATTCCACACATCCATATAGTATGAACAATGGATATGCTTCTTAGGTGTATGTGGGCCACTTACGTATCATTCAGTTATATACCAGAAAGCTCCTACAGTGCGTGGGAGCCTCTCTTTTTACATAATTTGGGATGCTTTTATAATAGAGCTTTTAACATACAGCTAAAGATAAAGAATCTTTATTAGATTAAAGATGATACAAGGATAACTATAATATCCCTTTTTCTATGCAGGAAAAGCTGTTGCTACATTTACAATAGAGACTTGACTTCTTTATGAAGAAAGGTGTGAGAAAGTTCATGACATCAATTACTATTTAGGCAGTACCTGTTAAGTAGCGAAGCTTCACTAGACTTTTTTTGGCTATCTGGAGTGACTATATATTTTATAAAATCAGTTTCTTATGTCTATCTTAAATTTTCTTTGCTATCCTGTTATCATATCCAAATTTGAGAGACAGTTCACTACGTGCACCACACTGACACCAACATGATTATTCTAGCTTACGTACATTTTCTAGGGTCTTGCTATATTTACTAATTTAATTCTTTAATGATTTCTCTAACTTCCTGAATGTTAAAACTTCTACATAATTAAAGTGTCTATGGTGCTGTTGATAACTAGATACTGTAGACTGACAAGCCCATGTAAATCTTGGTGTTATGGACCTTGCTTCTCTCCCTGTGTTATGTTTTATTTTAAAGTTTTCATGTCTCTCTTCTTTGTTTGAAGTCCTTGAATGACTGTGTTTATTGCTGTATTTTGTAACTTTTTTCCTGTCTCACTAAAAACAGCAGAGGTACTCTGGTTTGGGCTTAGTTCAATTTATAAATAATAAATTATAGACCTACAGCCCTTCTTGGGAAAAAGGCGTAAGGAGATTCTTGGAGCTTTTACTTAGGAAAAGAGTATAGCTGTGTTTTCTATCCTATCTTATATACTGACCAGGCAGTTAGATGGCCTCCTCTAGAAAGGACATGAAAGTTTTTTCCTTTACTGTGACTCAGTAAAGTAAAATGCCAACCTCATTTGCATCACCATTACCTACAAGTAACAAGGATAGGACTTGAAAATGCCTGGGGAAACATTAGCAATATTTTCTACATGCCAGAAGAATAAAGGCATTAACCACAAGACACCACTATCTGTCAAATTAATTCTACATGTTGAAATCTTGAAATGTACTTCAATCTGCCATTCGTTAAATTCAAATAAGATCTCTTTACTTCTCTCCTTTCTAAGCAAAAAGATTCAGTCTTCAATTTATTTTTGTGGCATCATTTCTATATCCTGCTTTTTTTTCATGTTGCCTCCTGATCTTTTAATATCCTTTTTGACAAAGTGTCTAGTGTTAGCCACTGAAGAAATATGGGGTATTTACACCATTTCTTATGAATCTAATAACCTCAGTGCAAAATGTGAAATACCTTGCAGATGTAATGTATTTCCTAGAGGTGAAGCTGTGAGAATGGTAAAATATGAATGATGTAGCCATTTAAATAATTTGGGAAAGCTAAACCTAACATTAATACTAAACAAATAATTTACATTTACTACATAACTTTTAGTTACATAACTACAAAAATAGTTACTTCCAAAACTGAAGGGTGCTAGCAGACTCAAAATAAGGAATTCAAGTGGAAATATTTTCTCCCTAAGTGAAATGTATATCAGTAATTTGTCAAAGTTGGGTCACTGGAAAAGACAACGAACTTACTTTTTTCCTCTAGGGAGCCAACCTGGGATTGAAAGACATTTTGCAAAGCATTGAAATAGTACTGACATAAATCTAAAAGGACAGGTCACAAATATTTTTTCAGTGCACAAGTGGCTTGAATTTCAGCTCATGTCTTTTGTAAGAGCAGCAAAACTCATTTACCTTATAGAAAATTTAGACTTTCCTATCTACCAACTTTTCATATCTTTATTTCTTCTATTGTATCATCAATTCTCTTCTTACTTCTGAATTAGGCTTCCTAAACCTGCACACCATGGAACGGGCAGAATGCAAAAAGTTGTTGTCATGGTTTAACCTGGCAGGCAGCCAAACACCACGCAGCCTCTTGCTCACCTCCCCCCGCCCCCGCAGCGGGACAGGGAGAGAATCGGAAAGGTAAGAGTGAGAAAAACTCGTGGGTTGAGATAAAGACAGTTTAATAGAACAGAAAAGGGAAAATAATAATAATAATGATAGAATATACAAAATGAGTGATGCACAATGCAATTGCTCACCACCCACGCTGACCGATAACCAAGTAGCAATCGGTACTTCCTGGAACACACCTACCATTCCTATACTGAGCATGATGTTACATGGTATGGAATATCCCGTTGGCCAGCTGGGCTAGCTGTCCTGGCTGTGCTCCCTCCCGATGCTTGTTTTGTTTTGGTTTTTTTTTCTTGAGCTAAATGTCCTTGCCTAGGAGGGTACTTAGCAACAACTGAAAGCATCAGTGTGTTATCAACATTCTTCTCATACTAAATCCAAAACACAGCACTAGGAAGAAATTTAACTCTATCCCATCCGAAACCAGGACTGTTGTAAATAAGGAAAAAGAGAAAATCTGCAGAGTAGAAACAGTATTATTTCTCCTCCCTTTCCCATTCTCTAAACATGCCAGTCTTTTTATAGAAGTCTTGATTCCAGCACCCTTGGATTGCTGCTCTTCTGATGAATTGAAATTGTTAGGGTTACTCAACAAGTAAGGCCTTTGGCACACTTTGTCATAGTGAATTGTTTCTTATATTACACGTTTCTTGAGCAATGTGTTTTCCTTTGTCACGTGTAGCACTACACACACTGACCACTTTAATAACAACGTACTCCTAGTTTAAAATTAGTTCAGTTCCGGGAACATTAACGGGTGTGGCTCAAATTCAAGAATGAACTAAAACAGGGCATTGTCAGCAGATGTCCACCTTATGTACATTTATGTCTGTGCACTTTGCGAAGCTTTTCCTTCACTCTTCTGTGATTAACTCCAACTTACATTAATGAGTGATGTGCTTCCAACAGGGAAAGAACATTCCTTTGAAAACGAAACAAGAAAACTCTCTCCTGCTTCATTTTGTCTCTACAATTTTTCTAAGGAGAAAAATATTTTAACATTGTAGCAGCAGCTAAGTCTGACAGAAAAAGGAATAACGCTTGGCTATCTCCCAAATATGTATCCATGCCTGTTTATTTTTA
Organism: Fulmarus glacialis; assembly: GCF_000690835.1. NCBI lineage: Eukaryota > Metazoa > Chordata > Aves > Procellariiformes > Procellariidae > Fulmarus > Fulmarus glacialis. Next base: position 7,578 of record NW_009225031.1, read on the forward strand.
AATGCAGTGCCATTGGCTTGATCTATGATGTAGCAACTGCTTTTGGTTGAAATACTTTTCCTGGAATATGTCATTTTAGATTACCTTCTTTTTGATGAGCACATGAAACATCTTTCTTTGGATGTGGCATTAAAAGAAATGTTTGTCATCTGTACTATTATTCCTAAATAAAAAGTGCCACCATTTCACATCAAAGTTGCAGATCATAAAACCAGCAGAAGGTCTGTCTTTTATATACAGTTTTTTCTTCTTATTTTATACTAAATCTGATCAGATCTGTGATATGCAGAAGCTTATTTCTATACTACATGTGCAATGTGCTGAATCAGATCTTACCAAAGTAAGCATAAATAACTTCAACTGACCTCGTTTGGACAGAAGTCATTGGAGCAGGCTCCTTTCCATAGTGAACACATATATAGTTTCATTTTATTGGTTCAAATCTGGTTTTTGTTCGTATTTCTCACAGATTAAAACTTGTGCTTAACCTTCAATCCTGTTGAGGTTACCCAGCTGCCAGTTAAACCCCACCGAGCTGCTTGCTCACTTCCCCAAGATGGGGTAGAGAATCAGAAGGGTAAAAGTGAGAAAACTCGTGGGTTGAGGTAAAGACAATTTAATAGGTAAAGCAAAATCTGCATGCAGACACAAAGCAAAATAAGGAATTCATTCACTACTTCCCATCAGCAGGCAGGTTTTTAGCCAATTTAAGGAAAGCAGGACTTCATCATGCGTAACAATTATTTGGGAATACAAATGCCATCACTCTGAACATCCCACCCTTCCTCCTTCTTCCCCCCAAGCTTTTGTTGCTGAGCACAGTGTTACGTGCTATGGGATATCCCTTTGGTCAGTTGGGGTCAGTTGTCCTGGCTGTCTTCCTCCCACCTTCTTGTACACCCCCAGCCTACTCATTGGTAGGGCAGCATGAGAAGCAGAAAAGGCCATGACACTGTGTAAGCACTGCTCAGTGATAGCTAAAATGTCCCTGCGTTATCAACACTGTTTTGCTCACAAATCCAAAGCATGGAACCATACAAGCTATTATGAAGAAAAATTAACTCTATCCCAGCCCAAACAAGCACAAAACCATATGCTGATCTTCTGTCCATATGACTGAAAAACACATTGGGCATAAAATAAGGTGAACCGTTAAGCATGAACTAAATCAAGTGTTTAAAGCTTATGTTAATCACAGAATCACAGAATGGCTGAGGTTGGCAGAGACATCTGCAGGTCATCTGGTCCAGCTCCCATGCTCAAGCTGCATCAGCTAAAGCCAGTTGCCCATGACCATGTCCAGCTGGCTTTTGAATATCTCCAAGGATGGAGACTCCACCACCTCTCTGGGCAACCTGTGCCAGTGCTCGGTCACCCTCACAGTGAAAAGGTGTTTCCTGATGTTCAGAGGGAACCTCCTGTGTTTCAGTTTGTGCCCATTGCCTCTGGTCCTATCACTGAAAAGAGCCTGGTTCCATCCTCTTTGCACCCTCCCTTTGGGTAGAATCATAGAATATCTCAAGCTGAAAGGGACCTACAATGGAGTTAAATCCAGTTGATGGCCGGTCACGAGCGGTGTTCCCCAGGGCTCAGTTTTGGGGCAGGTTTTGTTCAATATCTTTATCAATTATCTAGGTGAGGGGATCGAGTGCTCCCTC
>NW_009225032.1:0-3347 GCF_000690835.1 Fulmarus glacialis
AGAGGAGGCTGAGGGGAGACCATATCACTGTCTACAACTACTTGAAAGGAGGTTGCCGTGAGGTGGGTGCTGGTCTCTTCTGCCAAGCAACTAGCAATAGGACAAGAGGAAATGGCCTCAAGTTGTGCCAAGGGAGGTTTAGATTGGACATTAGGTAAAATTTCTTTACTGAAGGAGTGGTCAAGCATTGGAACAGGCTGGCCAGGGAAGTGATGGAGTCACCATCCCTGGAATGGTGGAGTCACCATCCCTGGAGGTATTTAAAAGACATGTAGATCTGGCGCTTAGGGACGTGGTTTAGTGGGCATGGTATTAAGAGTATTCTCCCAAGCTGATGGTTTAACTCCCACTGGATGTGTTCCAATTCTTCAGATAACCAGTGAAAGACTCTCACTCTCCCTATCTTTCTGCTATGATGTTATTTCACTGAAATTCTTTGTAAAGCTGGAATGAATTTAGATGACTCTTCACTTAGGTCCTGATCCAAAACCCATCAAAGTCAATGACTTCCTTTGGGAATCAAGTTCCAAAGATAGTTTTTAAATACTTTTGAGGTAATGATAACCTGAATATATATCTCAAAGAATTTCTATATTCTGGGACTGTTTCTGAATTCAAGCTTAACGTAATACGAAGGCTGAGAAATCTCCAGGCTTCAGCAAGGTTCACAGGCTAAGCTTACTTAGAACCACAGGCTGTGAGAAGCTTTGAGAGTAAAATAGCTAGGGGTTCTTATAGTGATTCATGTTCTCGTGTTTCAAGTTGGTTTACGATTATTCTTTACAATGACTTATGCATTTCATGATAATGAGGGAGAGACACTGCACAACATGAGACGAGACCCTAGGAGACTGTTAAAACACCTGAAGAGTTAGGGAGGAGTGCCTAAATTTCTTTGTGGATCTCACACGTAGTATCTTCCTCAGACCAATTGTATAAGGACTGAGTCCCATTTAATCCTGAGATGGGACTGTTTATCTCCAAAGAAGGTAAGAAGCAATTTATTGATCCTGGACTTCAGGCAAGCAGACTTCAGCATATTCAGAGAACTGGGATCCCAGGAGTGGAAGCTCTGAAGGTGTTAGTTAGCGGTCTATCCTGGGAACCGCTCGGAACCTCTCTTTTCAACATATTTATCAATGAGCCAGAGGAGCAAATAGAGGGCTTGCAAATAGAGTTTGCAAGTCCCCACTTAACAGGGGGACCAGCTGATATGCTGGAGCAGCCCCTGGTGCCTACAGGGAGGTCACCAAGGAGACAGAGTCAGGCTCCTCACAGTGGTGCATGGTGGGCAGGACCAGTGACTATGAGCATAAATTGAAACAAGAGAGGTTCAGAGGAGGTATAAGGAGAAGCCCTTGCCCCATGGAGAAACCCTTACCCAGTGAGGACAGTCAGACAGGGAAGCAGGTTGTCCTGAGAGATTGTGCAGACTCGGTCCTTGATGGCTTTCAAGCCCTGACCAACCTTACCTGCTTGGAGCAGGAGGTTGGAGAAAAACCTCCCCAGGTCTCTTCCAGCATGAATCATCTTGTGATTATTTCCTGGCTCTTTTAAGTTACCAGAATCAAATTTTGTTTTTTGCAAGACAAACTTTCTGAAATTTTCTTTGGGAATACTTAGGAGCTTAGTCCTCAGTCTGGAAAGTCTATGTCAGGAGCTGAGACTGTAGTATGATTCAATGCTCCTTTCAATCAGGGAGTATGTAAGAAAAACAAAAGGCACTGGTAGGTGTTTTAAAATTATGACATACGGTGGGTTTGCCTTCTACCTTCATTTCAGCTTTCATGTTTTATAATGGAAAAAGAGGAAGCAGCCTCTTTTACATAAAGAAATTGCATCTCTGAATCATTTACCTTAGAAGTTCAAGACAAGACCTGAGGCTCAGCTTACTGGTTTGATCCTTCACTTCTCACATCCTAGAGGAGTGCTTTAACTAGAAGGGTAGAAGCCACCCAGGCGAAGGGCTCCGGAGCGGCAGATCGCGCCAGAGGACCCTTCCTAAAGCGGCAACCCGCGAAGGCAAAACCGCAGGAAGAAAGAGGGTACCCAACCCCCCCCTCAGGGCCGGAGAAGCGAGCTCTTGACGAGCAGCAGCTCTGACTCAGCGGAGGCGGGGACAAGAGGGACGGCGGCAGTTTAAAACACAATGTACCCGCCATTTTAGCGAAGCCACCGAGGCGAAGGGCTCCGGAGAGGAGGATTGCGCCAGGGGACCCTTCCTAAAGCGACAAACCGCGAAGGCAAAAGCGCTGGGAGAGAGAGTGCCCCAGCCCCCCGTCCCCTGAGCCAGAGGAGTGATCTCGTGAGGAGCGGCTGCTCTGACTCAGCACAAGATGGACGGCAGCCGAACCCTCTCACGTACAAAAGTAGCTCCCAGGGAGCGCGAGCGACGGCAGTTCATGTGGGGAAGGCGACCAGGCAGGGCGCAGCTCCCCTCCTGGCTCTAGAGTTTAACTCAACTAGTGGTCATCGCCCTTCCAGAAAAGGACCTAGCTATGGTTTCCACTTGGCCGAAAGCCATTGCCAGAAGGAATGTGGTGACCCAGATGGAGCCCTCACAGAAACATACAGCTGTCCAGGTTGCTGGCTGCAGGGAGTGCCTGAGCCTGTCGCTTGTACAGGAGGGCAGCAGAGACAACACCTGTGTGCACTGTGATCAGGTGGATCTGCTCACAGATGCCAGAGCTGAAAGAGGAAGTGGAAGGGTTAAGAAGTATCAGGGAGTGTGAGAGGGAGATAAATTGGTGGAGCCACACCCTACCATCCCTGAGACAAGGACAGCAGATAGAGGCTCCACAAGAAGCAGAGGATCGCCTACGCTCTTGCCACCAGGCAGAAGGAGGGGACTGAAGAGATGGGGGCGGGAATTAAAACAGGTCCCTGCTCGGGGTGCCAGGCGAATCCCTGCGCGTTCTCCCTCACCTTCTCAGTTGCCCTTACACAACAGAGGGCCCAATATGCTGACCATTGGTCTGCTGCCTCCCTGAGGCCTGGGTTAGAGACATTGCTAGGAAACTCCCTGGTCTGGTACAGCTTTCCGATTATTACCTGTTATTGGTTATACAGGCTGGCAGTGATGAGGTTGCGGAGAGAAGTTCAGAAGTGATCAAAAAGGACTTCAGGGCCCTGGGGCGATTGGTTGAAAGATCAGGAGCACAGGAGGTGTTTTCCTCAATCCCTTCAGTGGCAGGGAAGAATGCCTGAAAGGAACAGGAAAACACATCTGATTAACACGTGGCTCAGGGGCCGGGGCCATTGGTGGAATCTTGGCTTTTTTGATCATGGGGAGGTTTACACAGCACCGGGCCTCCTGGGGACAGATGAAGTTCAGCTGTCTCATAGGG